>NC_032012.1:19452848-19456004 GCF_001865875.1 Lupinus angustifolius
CCTATCCTCGTCCTCATCCTCATCCTCATCCTCCTCCTCATCCTCATCCTCATCCTCCTCCTCCTCCTCAACCGACCCTCATCCTCATCCTCCACCTCATTCTAATCGTCATCCTCCTCCTCCTCCTCATTCTCATCCTCACCCTACTCTCATCCTTACCCTCATCCTCGTTCCTCATCCTCATCCTCATCCTCATCCTCATCCTCATCCTCATCCTCATCCTCATCCTCATCCTCATCCTCATCCTCGTTCTCATCCTCATCCTCCTCCCATCCTCATCCTCATCCTCATTCTTATCCTCATCCTCATCTACACTAATTCTCATCCTCATCCTCTTTCTCATCCTCATCCTCATCCTCCTCCCTTTCTCCTCCCATCCTCATCCTCATACTCGTCCTCATACTCTTCGTCATCCTATCCTCCTCCTCCTCCTCATCCTCGTCCTCATCCTCGTCCTCATTCTCCTCCTCCCTCTCATCCTCATCCTCCTCTTCATCCACCTCCTCCACATCCTCCACCTCCGCATCCAATCAACGTCCTCATCCAATCAACATCTTCATCCTTATCCTCCTCCTTATCCTCATCCTCATCCTCACCCTCTCCTATCCTTGTCCTCATCCTCATCCCTGTCCTTGTCCCTACCCTATCCTCATCCTCATCCTTATCCCCATCCTCCAACTCATCGTCATACTCATCCTCCTTCTCCTCCTCCTAATCCTCCTCATCCTCATCCTCCTAGTCATCCTCCTCCTCCTCCTCATCCTCATCCTCATCCTCCTCCTCCTCCTCCTCCTCCTCATCATCATCCTCCTCCTCAGCCTATTCTCGTCCTCATCCTCATCTTCATCCTCATCCTCATCCTCATCCTCGTCCTCATCCTATCCTCATCCTCATCCTCGTCCTCCTCCTCATCCTATCCTCATCCTCATACTAATCCTATCCTCATCCTCATCCTCGTCCTCATACTCATCATCCTCCTCATCCTAATCCTCATCCCCATCTTCATCCTATCCTCCTCCTCATCCTCATCTTCATCTTCCTGGTCATCCTCATCCTCATCTTCCTCCTTATCCTCCTCCTCCTCATCATCATCGTCATCCTCATGCTCATCCTCTTCCTCGTCCTATCCTCAACCTCCTCCCATCCTCATCCTCCTTCCATCCTCATCCTCATACTCGTTCTCATCCTATCCTCGTCCTTATCCTCATCCTCTTCCTCCTCCACATCCTCATCCTCATCCTAATCGTAACCCCACTCTCTTCCCTATCCTCATCCTCATTCTCATCCTCATCCTCATCCTCCTCCTATCCTCATCCTCATCCACATCCTCCTGCTCATCCTCATCCTCATCCTCATCCTTATCCTATCTTCATCTTCCTGCTCATCCTCATCCTCCTTCTCGTCCTCCGCCTTCTCCTCTTCATCCTCCTCACCTCCTCATACTCCTGCTCATCCCCCTACTCATCCTCATCCTCCTCCTCATCCTCCTTGTCATCCGTTTCCTCATCCTCATCCTCCTTCTCCTCCTCATCATCCTCCTCGTCCTCATCAGCATCCTCATCCTATCCTCGTCCTCATCCTCATCCTCCTCTCCATCCTCATCCCCATCCTCATCATCCTCTCCATCCTCATTCTCACCCTACTCTCATCCTTATCCTCATCCTTGTTCTCATCCTCAACCTCCTCTCATCCTCATCCTCATCCTCATCCTCATCCTCATCCTCATCCTCATCCTCATCCTCATCCTCATCGTCGTTCTCATCCTCATCCTCCTCCCACCCTCATCGTCATCCTCAACCTCGTACTCGTCCTCATTCTATCCTTGTCGTCTTCCTCATCCTAATCCTCATCATATCCTCATCCTCCTCGTCATCCTCATCCTTGTCCTCATCCTCATCCTTATCTCCATCCTCATGCTTATCCTCATCCTCCTAATCCTCCTAATCCTCCTCATCCTCCTCCACCTCCTAATCCTCCTCCTCTTCCTCATCCTATCCTCATCCTCATCATCATCATGTTCCTTATCCTATCTTCATCATCATCCACTTCCTCATCCAATCCTCACCCTCATCCTCTCCTATCCTCATCCTCCTTCTCGTCCTCGTCCTCGTCCGCACCCTATCCTCATCCTCATCATTATCCCCACCCTCTTACTGATCGTCATCCTCATACTTATCCTCCTCCTCATCCTCATCGTCATCCTCCTCCTCCTCCACATCCTTTTCCAAGTCCTCCACCTCCTCATCTTCCTCCTCCTCCTCCTCATCTTCGTCCTCATCCTCCTCGTCCTCTTCCTCCTCATCCTCATCCTCTTTTTCATCCTATCCTCATCCTCATCCTCCTACTCGTCCTATCCTCATCCTCATCCTCATCCCCTTCCTCATCCATTCCTCATCCTATCCTCATCTTCATCCTATCCTCACTCTCACCCTCTTACTCATCCTATCATATTCCTTATCCTATCCTCATCCTCGTCCTCACCCTTACTTTCTTCCTCCTCCTCCTCATCCTCTTCGTCATCCTGATCCTCATCCCACCCTCATCCTCATCCTCGTTCTCATCCTCATACTCATCCTTATCCTCTCCTCATCCTTTTCCTCATCCTCCTCCTCATCCTAGTCCTTATCCTCGTCCTACCCTCATCCTCATCCTCATCCTCATCCTCATCCTATCCTCGTCCGCATCCTCATCCTCATCCTCAACCTCATCCTCACCCTCATCCTCACCCTCATCCTCATCCAAGCCTCGACCTCATCCTCATCCTAATTTCGATCCTCATCCTCACCCTACCCTCATCCTTATCCTCATCCTCATCCAACTCCCATCCTCATCTTCATCGTCATCCTACCCTCATCCTCATCAACATCCTACCCTCATCCTCATCCTCATCCTCATCCTACACTCATCCTCATCCTTGTTCTCATCCTCATCCTCCTCCCATCCTCATCCTCATCCTCATACTCATACTCATCCTCATCCTCATCCTCATCCTATCCTCATCCTCGTCATGCTCATCTTATCCTCATCCTCCTAATCCTCATCCTCATCCTCACGCTCATACTCATCCTATCCTCATCCTCATCCTCACGCTCATACTCATCCTATCCTCATCCTCATCCTCATCCTCATCCTATCCTCATCCTCTTCCTCATCCTC
>NC_032012.1:19456104-19469223 GCF_001865875.1 Lupinus angustifolius
TCATCCTCATCCTCATCCACATCCTCATCCTCATCCTCATCCTCATCCCCGTCCTCATCCTCATCCTATCCTCATCCTCTTCCTCATCCTCATCCTATAGTCATCTTCATCCTCATCCTATCCTCATCCTGGTCCACATCCTCATCCTCGTCCTCATCCTCGTCCTCATCCTTCTCGTCATCCTCATCCTATCCTCATCCACATCCTCGTCTTATTTCTATCCTCTTCCTCTTCCTCATCATATCCTCATCCTCATCCTATCTTCATCCCCTTCCTCTTCCTCATCCTATCATATTCCTTATCCTATCTTCATCCTCGTCCTCACCCTCACCCTCCTCCTCCTCCTCCTGATCCTCATCCTCATCCTCCACCTTGTCCGATCCTCATCCTCATCCTCATCCTCATCCTCATCCTCGTCTTCATCCTATTGTCATCCTCATCCTCATCCTCATCCACATCCGCATCCTCGTCCTCATCCTATCCTCATCCTCATCCTCTCCTTTCCTCATCCTCATCTTCGTCCTCATCTTTCCTCCTCCTCATCGTCATCCTCATCCTCATCCTCATCTCATCGTCATCGTCATCCTCATCCTCATCCTCATCCTCATCCTCATCCTCATCCTCATCCTCATCCTCATCCTCATCCTCATCCTCATCCTTATCCTCATCCTCATCCTCATCTTCATCCACATCCTCATCCTCGTCCTTATCCTATCCTCATCCTCATCCTCTCCTATCCTAATCCTCATCCTCGTCCTCATCTTACCTCATCCTCATCGACATCCTCATCCTCATCGTCATCCTCATCCTCGTCCTCATCCTCATCCTGGTCCTCATCCTCATCCTCATCCTCTTCATCGTCCTCATCCTATCCTCATCCTCATACTCATCCTCGTCCGCATCCTCATCCTATCCTCATCCTCATAATCATCCTCATACTATCCTCATCCTCCTCCTCCTCATACTCATTCTATCCTCATCCTCATCCTCATCGTCATCCTACCCTCATCGTATCTTCATCCTCATCCTCATCCTCATCTTATCACCATCCTCATCCACATCCTTATCGTCCTCCTCTCATATCCTCATCCTCTTCCTCTTCCCTCTTCCTTCTCCTATCCTCATCCTCATCCTCTCCTATCCTCATCCTCATCCTCTCCTATCCTCATCCTCATCGTCATCCTCGTCCTAATCCTATCCTCATCCTCATCTTCATGCCCATCCTCATCCTCATCCTCGTCCTTATCCTCATCCTCATCCTCATCCTCATCCTTATCCTCATCCTCGTCCTCATCCTTATCCTCATCCTCACCCTCATCCTCTTCCTCATCCTATCCTATCCTCATCCTCATCCTCGTATTCATCCTCATCATCGTCCTCATCCTCATTCTCATCCTCCTCCAGATCCTTCTCCTCATCCTCTACCTCCTCCTCATCCTCATTCTCATCCTCGTCCTACTCCTCCTCCTCCTCCTCCTCCTCCTTGTCATCCTCATCCTCATCCTCGTCCTCATCCTATCCTCTTCGTGCTCCTCATCCTTATCCATTTCCTCATCCTCATTCTCCTTCTCCTCATCCTTATCCTCATCCTCATCCTTATACTCTTGCTCATCCACCTCCTCATCCTCATCCTCATCCTCTCCTCATCCTCATCCTCATACGCCTCCTCATCCTAATCGTTATCCTCATCCTCCTCTAGATCCTCCTCCTCGTCCTACCCTCATCCTCATCCTACACTCATCCTCATCCTTGTCGTCCTCCCATCCTCATCCTCATACTCGTCCTCCTCCTATGCTCGTCCTCATCCTCATCTTCACCCTCATCATCCTCCTCATCCAATCCTCATCCTCATCCATATCCTCATCCTCTTCCTCATCCTATCCACATTCACATACTCATCCTCATACTATCCTCATCCTCCTCCTCCTCCTCCTCATACTCATTCTATCCTCATCCTCATCCTCATCGTCATCTTACCCTCATCCTATCCTCATCCTCATCCTCATCCTCATCATATCACCATCCTCATCCTCATCCTTATCGTCCTCCTCTCATATCCTCATCCTCTTCCTCTTCCTCCTCCTATCCTAGTCCTCATCCTCTTCCTTCTCCTATCCTCATCATCATCCTCTCCTATCCTCATCCTCATCGTCATCCTCGTCCTCATCCTATCCTCATCCTCATCTTCATCCCCATTCTCGTCCTCATCCTCATCCCCATCCCCATCCTAACCTCATCGTTATCCGCATCCTATCCTCATCCTCATACTCATCCGCATCCTCATCCTCATCCTATCCTATCCTCATTCTCTTCCTCATCCTATCCTCCTCATCCTAGTCCTATCCTCATCCTATCCTATCCTCATTCTCTTCCTCATCCTATCCTCCTCATCCTAGTCCTATCCTCATCCTATCCTATCCTCATTCTCTTCCTCATCCTATCCTCCTCATCCTAGTCCTATCCTCATCCTATCCTATCCTCATTCTCTTCCTCATCCTATCCTCCTCATCCTAGTCCTATCCTCATCCTATCCTATCCTCATTCTCTTCCTCATCCTATCCTCCTCATCCTAGTCCTATCCTCATCCTATCCTATCCTCATTCTCTTCCTCATCCTATCCTCCTCATCCTAGTCCTATCCTCATCCTATCCTATCCTCATTCTCTTCCTCATCCTATCCTCCTCATCCTAGTCCTATCCTCATCCTATCCTATCCTCATTCTCTTCCTCATCCTATCCTCCTCATCCTAGTCCTATCCTCATCCTATCCTATCCTCATTCTCTTCCTCATCCTATCCTCCTCATCCTAGTCCTATCCTCATCCTATCCTATCCTCATTCTCTTCCTCATCCTATCCTCCTCATCCTAGTCCTATCCTCATCCTATCCTATCCTCATTCTCTTCCTCATCCTATCCTCCTCATCCTAGTCCTATCCTCATCCTATCCTATCCTCATTCTCTTCCTCATCCTATCCTCCTCATCCTAGTCCTATCCTCATCCTATCCTATCCTCATTCTCTTCCTCATCCTATCCTCCTCATCCTAGTCCTATCCTCATCCTATCCTATCCTCATTCTCTTCCTCATCCTATCCTCCTCATCCTAGTCCTATCCTCATCCTATCCTATCCTCATTCTCTTCCTCATCCTATCCTCCTCATCCTAGTCCTATCCTCATCCTATCCTATCCTCATTCTCTTCCTCATCCTATCCTCCTCATCCTAGTCCTATCCTCATCCTATCCTATCCTCATTCTCTTCCTCATCCTATCCTCCTCATCCTAGTCCTATCCTCATCCTATCCTATCCTCATTCTCTTCCTCATCCTATCCTCCTCATCCTAGTCCTATCCTCATCCTATCCTATCCTCATTCTCTTCCTCATCCTATCCTCCTCATCCTAGTCCTATCCTCATCCTATCCTATCCTCATTCTCTTCCTCATCCTATCCTCCTCATCCTAGTCCTATCCTCATCCTATCCTATCCTCATTCTCTTCCTCATCCTATCCTCCTCATCCTAGTCCTATCCTCATCCTATCCTATCCTCATTCTCTTCCTCATCCTATCCTCCTCATCCTAGTCCTATCCTCATCCTATCCTATCCTCATTCTCTTCCTCATCCTATCCTCCTCATCCTAGTCCTATCCTCATCCTATCCTATCCTCATTCTCTTCCTCATCCTATCCTCCTCATCCTAGTCCTATCCTCATCCTATCCTATCCTCATTCTCTTCCTCATCCTATCCTCCTCATCCTAGTCCTATCCTCATCCTATCCTATCCTCATTCTCTTCCTCATCCTATCCTCCTCATCCTAGTCCTATCCTCATCCTATCCTATCCTCATTCTCTTCCTCATCCTATCCTCCTCATCCTAGTCCTATCCTCATCCTATCCTATCCTCATTCTCTTCCTCATCCTATCCTCCTCATCCTAGTCCTATCCTCATCCTATCCTATCCTCATTCTCTTCCTCATCCTATCCTCCTCATCCTAGTCCTATCCTCATCCTATCCTATCCTCATTCTCTTCCTCATCCTATCCTCCTCATCCTAGTCCTATCCTCATCCTATCCTATCCTCATTCTCTTCCTCATCCTATCCTCCTCATCCTAGTCCTATCCTCATCCTATCCTATCCTCATTCTCTTCCTCATCCTATCCTCCTCATCCTAGTCCTATCCTCATCCTATCCTATCCTCATTCTCTTCCTCATCCTATCCTCCTCATCCTAGTCCTATCCTCATCCTATCCTATCCTCATTCTCTTCCTCATCCTATCCTCCTCATCCTAGTCCTATCCTCATCCTATCCTATCCTCATTCTCTTCCTCATCCTATCCTCCTCATCCTAGTCCTATCCTCATCCTATCCTATCCTCATTCTCTTCCTCATCCTATCCTCCTCATCCTAGTCCTATCCTCATCCTATCCTATCCTCATTCTCTTCCTCATCCTATCCTCCTCATCCTAGTCCTATCCTCATCCTATCCTATCCTCATTCTCTTCCTCATCCTATCCTCCTCATCCTAGTCCTATCCTCATCCTATCCTATCCTCATTCTCTTCCTCATCCTATCCTCCTCATCCTAGTCCTATCCTCATCCTATCCTATCCTCATTCTCTTCCTCATCCTATCCTCCTCATCCTAGTCCTATCCTCATCCTATCCTATCCTCATTCTCTTCCTCATCCTATCCTCCTCATCCTAGTCCTATCCTCATCCTATCCTATCCTCATTCTCTTCCTCATCCTATCCTCCTCATCCTAGTCCTATCCTCATCCTATCCTATCCTCATTCTCTTCCTCATCCTATCCTCCTCATCCTAGTCCTATCCTCATCCTATCCTATCCTCATTCTCTTCCTCATCCTATCCTCCTCATCCTAGTCCTATCCTCATCCTATCCTATCCTCATTCTCTTCCTCATCCTATCCTCCTCATCCTAGTCCTATCCTCATCCTATCCTATCCTCATTCTCTTCCTCATCCTATCCTCCTCATCCTAGTCCTATCCTCATCCTATCCTATCCTCATTCTCTTCCTCATCCTATCCTCCTCATCCTAGTCCTATCCTCATCCTATCCTATCCTCATTCTCTTCCTCATCCTATCCTCCTCATCCTAGTCCTATCCTCATCCTATCCTATCCTCATTCTCTTCCTCATCCTATCCTCCTCATCCTAGTCCTATCCTCATCCTATCCTATCCTCATTCTCTTCCTCATCCTATCCTCCTCATCCTAGTCCTATCCTCATCCTATCCTATCCTCATTCTCTTCCTCATCCTATCCTCCTCATCCTAGTCCTATCCTCATCCTATCCTATCCTCATTCTCTTCCTCATCCTATCCTCCTCATCCTAGTCCTATCCTCATCCTATCCTATCCTCATTCTCTTCCTCATCCTATCCTCCTCATCCTAGTCCTATCCTCATCCTATCCTATCCTCATTCTCTTCCTCATCCTATCCTCCTCATCCTAGTCCTATCCTCATCCTATCCTATCCTCATTCTCTTCCTCATCCTATCCTCCTCATCCTAGTCCTATCCTCATCCTATCCTATCCTCATTCTCTTCCTCATCCTATCCTCCTCATCCTAGTCCTATCCTCATCCTATCCTATCCTCATTCTCTTCCTCATCCTATCCTCCTCATCCTAGTCCTATCCTCATCCTATCCTATCCTCATTCTCTTCCTCATCCTATCCTCCTCATCCTAGTCCTATCCTCATCCTATCCTATCCTCATTCTCTTCCTCATCCTATCCTCCTCATCCTAGTCCTATCCTCATCCTATCCTATCCTCATTCTCTTCCTCATCCTATCCTCCTCATCCTAGTCCTATCCTCATCCTATCCTATCCTCATTCTCTTCCTCATCCTATCCTCCTCATCCTAGTCCTATCCTCATCCTATCCTATCCTCATTCTCTTCCTCATCCTATCCTCCTCATCCTAGTCCTATCCTCATCCTATCCTATCCTCATTCTCTTCCTCATCCTATCCTCCTCATCCTAGTCCTATCCTCATCCTATCCTATCCTCATTCTCTTCCTCATCCTATCCTCCTCATCCTAGTCCTATCCTCATCCTATCCTATCCTCATTCTCTTCCTCATCCTATCCTCCTCATCCTAGTCCTATCCTCATCCTATCCTATCCTCATTCTCTTCCTCATCCTATCCTCCTCATCCTAGTCCTATCCTCATCCTATCCTATCCTCATTCTCTTCCTCATCCTATCCTCCTCATCCTAGTCCTATCCTCATCCTATCCTATCCTCATTCTCTTCCTCATCCTATCCTCCTCATCCTAGTCCTATCCTCATCCTATCCTATCCTCATTCTCTTCCTCATCCTATCCTCCTCATCCTAGTCCTATCCTCATCCTATCCTATCCTCATTCTCTTCCTCATCCTATCCTCCTCATCCTAGTCCTATCCTCATCCTATCCTATCCTCATTCTCTTCCTCATCCTATCCTCCTCATCCTAGTCCTATCCTCATCCTATCCTATCCTCATCCTCCTCCTCATCCAATCCTCATCCTCCTTATCCTATCTTCATCCTCTTCCTCATCCCCATCCTATCCTCATCCTTTTCCTCATCCTTATCCATTTCCTCATCCAAATCCTCCTTCTCCTCATCCTTATCCTTATCCTCATCCTCATCCTTATACTCTTCCTCATCCTCCTCCTCATCCTCATCCTCCTCCTCCTCCTCGTCCTCCTCCTCATCCTTATACGACTCCTCATCTTAATCCTTATCCTCATCCTCCCCTAGATCCTCCTCCTCATCCTCGTCCTACCCTCATCCTCGTCCTACCCTCATCCTCATCCTCATCCTACACTCATCCTCATCCTCGTCGTCCTCCCATCCTCATCCTCATACTCGTCCTCCTCCTATCCTCGTCCTCATCCTCATCTTCATCCTCCTCCTCCTCATCCAATCCTCATCCTCATCCATATCCTCATCCTCTTTCTCATCCTATCCTAATCCTCATACTCATCCTCATCCTCCTCCTCATACTCATTCCATCCTCATCCTCATCCTTATAGTCCTCCTCTCATATCCTCATCCTCTTCCTCTTCCTCCTCCTATCCTAATCCTCATCCTCTTCCTTCTCCTATCCTCATCCTCATCATCTCCTATCCTCATCCTCATCGTCATCCTCGTCCTCATCCTATCCTCATACTCATCCTCATCCCCATCCTCATCCTCATCCTCATCCTCGTCCTCATCCTCATCCCCGTCCTCATCCTAACCTCATCCTCATCCACATCCTATCCTCATCCTCATACTCATCCCCATCCTCATCCTCATCCTCATCCAATCCTCATCTTCATCCATATCCTCATCCTCTTCCTCATCCTATCCTCATCCTCATCCTCATCCTATCCTCATCCTATTCCTATCCTAATCCTTTTCCTCATCGCATCCTCCTCCTCCTCCTCATCCTATCCTAATCCTTTTCCTCATCCTATCCTCCTCCTAATCCTCATCCACATCCTCTTCCTCGTCCTCATCCTTCTATTCATCCTCATGCTATCCTCATCCTCATCCTCATCCTCATCCTCATCCTCATCCACTTCCTCATCCTCATCCTCATCCTCCTCCTCATCCTCCTCCTCATTCTCATCCTATCCTCATCCTCCTCCTCATCCTTCTCATCATCCTCATCCTGACCCTCGTCCTATCCTCCTCCTGATCCTAATCCTCCTCTCCTACCCTCTTCCTCATCCGATCCTCCCCTCACCCTCATCCTCATCCTCATCCTCCTCTCATCATTATCGTCATCCTCATCCTCATCCTCATCCTCATCCTCATAATCGTCCTCATCCTATCCTCATCCTCTACCATCCTTATCCTTATCCTCGTCCTCATCTTTCCCCATCGTCATCGTCATCCTCATCGTCATCCTCATCCTCGTCCTCATCCTCATCCTTGTCCTCATCCTATCCTCATCCTATCCTCATCCTCATCCTCGTCCTCATCCTCATCCTATCCTCATCCTCACACTCATCCTCATACTATCCTCCTCCTTCTCCTCATACTCATCCTATCCTCATCCTCATCTTATCATCGTCCTCATCCTCATCCTTATCGTCCTCCTCTCATATCCTCATCCTCATCCTCATCCTCATCCTCATCCTCTTCCTATCGTAATCCTCATCCTCTTCCTTCTTGTATCCTCATCCTCATCCTCTCCTATCCTCATCCTCATCCTCATCCTCATCCTATCTTCATCCCCATCCTCATCCCCATCCTCATCCTCACCCTCATACTCATCCTCATCCTATCCGCATCCTCAACGTCATCCTCATCCTCACCCTACCCTAATCCAATCCTCATTCTCATCCTCTTTCTCATCCAATCCTCATCCTCTTCCTCATCCTATCCTCATCCTCATCCTCATCCTCATCCTCGTCCTCATCCTCATCCTATCCTCATCCTATCCTCATCCTCATCCTCATCTTATCTTCCATGCATCTACATCGTCATCCTCCTCCTCCTCCTCATCCTCATCCTCATCCTCCTCCCATCCTCGACCTCATCCTCATACTCGTCCTCATCCTCATCTTCATACTCGTCCTCATCCTCATCCTCATCGTCCTCCTATTCGTCATCCTCATCCTCATCCTCATCCTCATCCTCATCCTCATCCTCATCATTATCCTCATCCTCATCCTCAACCTCATCCCCATCCCAATCCTCAACCTCATCCTATCCTCATCCTCGTCCTATCCTCATCCTCTCCTACCCACATCCTCATCCTCGTCCTCGTCCTCACCCTATCCTCACCCTCATCCTTATTCCAATCCTCCACCTCATCCTCCTCTTTGTCATCCTCATCCTCCTCCGCCTCCTCATCTTCCTCATCCTCATCCTCATCCTCCTCCTCATCCTCATCCTCAACCTATCCCCATCCTCATCCTCTTCCTCATCCTTCTCATCATCCTCATCCTTATCCTCACCCTATCCTAAACCTAATCCTTATCCGAATCCTGCTCTGCCTCTGCCTCATCCTTATCCTCCTCCTCATCTTCCTCCTCCTCCTCCTCCTCCTCATCCTCTTCATCATCCTCATCCTCATCCTCATCCTCCTCCTCATCCTCCTCCGCACCCTCATCCTCGTCCTCATCCTATCCTCCTCCTCATCCTCCTCCTCATCCATATCCTCATCCTCTGCGTCCTTCTCATCCTCATCCTCATCCTACCCTCATCCTCATCCTCAACCTCATTCTCATCCTACCCTCATCCTCATCCTCCTCATCCTCATCCTCACCCTACTCTCATCCTTATCCTCGTCGTCGTTCTCATCCTCATCCTCCTCCCATCCTCATCCTCATCCTCATCCTCATCCTCGTTCTCATCCTCATCCTCATCCTCATAATCGTCCTCATACTATCCTCGTCCTCATCTTCATCCTCATCCCCTTCTTACCGTCATCCTCATCTTCGTCCTCATTCTCATACTCATCCTATCCTCATTCTCATCCTCATCCTCATCCTACTCCTCATCCTCCTCCTCCTCCTCATCCTATCCTCATCCTCATCCTCATCCTCATCCGCTTCCTCATCCTATCCTCATCCTCATCCGCATCCGCATCCTCATCCTCATCCTGATTTAATCCTCATCCACATCCTCATCCTCGTCCTCATCCTTCTCCTCATCCTCATCCTACCCTCATCCTCATCCTCATCTTATCCTCCTCCTCCTCCCCTCCTCCTCTCCTAATCCAATCCTCCCCTCATCCTCATCCTCATCCTCTTCCTCATCGTCATCATCATCCTCATCCTCATCCTCCTCCCATTCTCATCCTCTTCCCATCCTCATCCTCACTCTCATCCTCATCCTCATCCTCATCCTCATACTCTTCCTCATCCTCATCCTTATCCTCACCCTCATCCTCCTCCTCCTTCTCATCCTCGTCCTCGTCCTCCTCATCCTCAACCTTACCCTAATCTCATCCTTATCCTCAGCGTCGTTCTCATCCTCTGCCTCCTCCCATCCTCATCCTCATCCTCATCCTACTGTAATCCTCATCCTCATCCTCATCCTCATCTTATCCTCCTCCTCCTCCTCATCCTCCTCCTCATCCTCCTCCTCAACCTCATCCTCATACTCATCCTCATCCAAGCGTCGACCTCATCCGAATCCATATCCTCGTTCTCATCCTCATTCTCATCCTACCCTCATCCTCATCCTTATTCTGATCCTCATCCTCACCCTACCCTCATTCTCACCCTTCCCTCATCCTCATCCTCATCCTACACTCATCCTCATCCTTGTTGTCATCCTCATCCTCCTCCCATCCTCATCCTCATCCTCATATTCATACTCATCCTCATCCTCATCTCCATCCTTATCCTCATTCTATCCTCATCCTCGTCATGCTCATCTTATCCTCATCCTCCAAATCCTCATCCACATAGTCATCCTATCCTCATCCTCATCCTCATCCTATCCTCATCCTCTTCCTCATTATCTCCTCATCCTCATCCTCATCCTCATCCCTGTCCTCATCCTCATCCTATCCTCATCCTCTTCCTCATATTCATCCTATACTCATCCTCATCCTCATCCTATACTCATGCTCATCCTATACTCATCTTCATCCTCATCCTCATCCTCATCCTCATCCTCATCCTATCCTCATCCTGGTCCACATCCTCATGCTATCCTCATCCTCATCCTCGTCTTATTTCTTTCCTCATCCTCTTCCTCATCATATCCTCATCCTCATCCTCTTCCTCATCCTATCCTCACCCTCTTCCTCTTCCTCATCCTATCGTATTCCTTATCCTATCCTCATCCTTATCCTCATCCTCATCCTCATCCTTGTCCTCATCCTATCCTCATCCTCATCCTCATCCTCATCCTCCCCATCCTCATCCTCATCCTCATCCTCGACCATGTCCTATCCCCATCCTTATCCTCATCGTCATCCTCGTACTCGTCCTGTCCTCATCGTCATCCTCTTCCTCATTATATCCTCATTCTCATCCTCATCCTATCCTCACCCTTTCCTCGTCCTCGTCCTCGTCCTATCCTCATCCTCATCCTGATCCTCATCCTCATCCTATCCTCATCCTCTTCCTCATCCTATCCTATTCCTTATCCTATCCTCATCCTTCTCCTGACCCTCACCCTTACCCTCCTCCTCCTGCTCATGATCGTCATCCTCATACTCATCCTAGCCTCATCCTCATCCTCCTCCCATCCTCATCCTCATCTTCCACCCATCCTCATCCTCATCCTCATACTCGTCCTCATCCTATCCTCATCCTCATGCTCATCCTCTTCCTCATCCTCATCCACATCCGCATCATCATCCTCATCGTCATCCTCGACCTCGTCCTCGTCCTATCCTCATCCTCATCCTCTTCCTCATCCTCATCCTCCTCCTCCTCCTCATCCTCATCCTCATCCTCCTCTTCGTCGTCCTCATCCTCACCCTACCCTCATCGTTATCCTAATCCTCGTTCTCATCCTGATCCTCGTTCTCATCCTCATGCTACCCTCATCCTCATCCTCCTCCCATAGTCATCCTACCCTCATCCTCCTCCTCATCTTACACTCATAATCGTTCTCATACTCATCCGCCTTCCATCCTCATCCTCCTTCCATCCTCATCCTCCTACCATCCTCATCCTCCTTCCATCCTCATCCTCATCCTCATCCTCCTCCTCCTCCTCCACATCCTCATCCTCATCCTCTCCTCATCCTTTTCCTCGTCCTCATCCTAGTCCTCATCCTTATTCTATCCTCATCCTCATCCTCATCCTCATCATATCCTCCTCCTCATCCTCATCCACATCCTTATCCTCATCCTCATCCTCATCCTCATCCTATCCTCATCCTCATCCTTTTCCTCATCCTATCATCATCCTCGTCCTCTTCCACATCCTATCTTCTTCCGCAATCTCATCCTATCCTCATCCTCATCTTTATTTTATCCTCGTGCTCATCCTCTTCCAAATTCTCCTCCTCTCTTATCCTCCTCCTCCTCCTCCTCATCCTCATCCTCTTCCTCATCCTCTTCCTCATCCTCATCCTCACCCTTATCCTCATCCTCGTTCTCATCCTCATCCTCCTCCCATCCTCATCCTCGTTGTCATCCTACGCTCATACTCATCCTCATCCTACACACATCCTCATCCTTATTCTTATCCTCATCCTCCTCCCGTCCTCATCCTCATCCTCATCGTCATCCTAATCCTCATCCTCGTCCTCATCATATCCTCATCCTCATCCTCGTCCTATCCTCATCCTCATCCTATTCTCATCCTCCTCATCCTCATCTTATACTCATTCTTATACTCATCCTATCCTCATCTTATACTCATTCTTATACTCATCCTATCCTCATCCTCATCCTCGACCTCATCCTCTTCCTCATCCTCATCCTCGTCCTCATCCTCATCCTATCCTCCTCCCATCCTCCTCCAATCCTCATCCTCATCCTGATCCTATCCTCATCCTCATCCTCATCCTCATACTCATCCTGTCCTCATCGTCATCGTCTTCCTCATCATATCCTCATCATATCCTCACCCTATCCTCATCCTCGTCCTCGTCCTCGTCCTATCCTCATCCTCATCCTGATCCTCATCCTCATCCTCTCCTCATCCTATCCTCATCCTATTCTATTCCTTATCCTATCCTCATCCTTCTCCTGCTCATGATCCTCATCCTCATACTCATCCTAGCCTCATCCTCATCCTCATCCTCATCCTATCCACATCCTCATCTTCCTCCCATCGTCATCCTCATCCTCATACTCGTCCTCATCCTATCCTCATCCTCATCCTCATCCTTTTCCTCATCCTCATCCACATCCTCATCATCATCCTCATCCTTATCCTCATCCTCTTCCTCATCCTACCCTCATCCTCATCCTCTTCCTCATTTTGTCCTCATCCTCATCCTCATACTCATCCTCATCCTCATACTCATACTCATCCTTCTCCACATCCAAATCCTCGTCTCATCCTCCTCGAAATCCTCATCCTCCTCCTCCTCCTCCTCATCCTCCTCCTCCTCCTCGTCCTCATCCTCTTCCGCATCCTTTTCTCATCCTCCTTCTCATCCTCCTCCTCCTCCTCCTCATCCTCAACCTCCTCCTCATCCTCATCCTCATCCTC
>NC_032012.1:19469323-19478050 GCF_001865875.1 Lupinus angustifolius
CATCCTCATACTCATCCTCATCCTCATACTCATCCTTCTCCTCATCCTCGTCCTCCTCGAAATCGTCATCCTCATCCTCCTCCTCCTCATCCTCCTCCTCCTCCTCATCCTCATCCTCTTCCACATCCTTTTCTCATCCTCCTTCTCATCCTCCTCCTCCTCTTCCTCATCCTCATCCTCCTCCAAATCCTCGTCCTCATCCTATCCTCGTCCAATCCTCATCCTCATCCTATCCTCATCCTCATCCTCATCCTCGTCCTCATCCCCGTCCTCATCATATCCTTATCCTTGTCCTTGTCCTCATCCTATCCTCATCCTCCTCATCCTCATCTGATCCGCATGCTTATCCTCCTCATCCTCATCCTACTCATCCTCATCCTCATCCTCAACCTCATCCTATCCTCATCCTCTTCCTCATCCTCATGCTCATCCTCATCCTCATCATATCCTCCTCCCATCCTCATCCTCATCCTGATCCTATTCTCATCCTCATCCCCATCCTCATCCCCATCTTCATCCTCATCCTCATCCTCGTACTCATCCTATCCGCATCCTCGTCCTCTTCCTCATCCTATCCTCATCCTCATCCTCTTCCTCATCCCATCCTCATCCTATCCTCATCCTCCTCCTCGTCCTCGTCCTATCCTCATCCTCATCCTCATCCTCATCCTCTCCTCATCTTATCCTCATCCTAGTCCTCTTCCTCATCCTATCCTATTCCTTATCCTATACTCATCCTCGTCCTCACCCTCTCCCTTACCCTCCTCCTCCTCCTCCTCCTGATCCTCATCCTCATACTCGTCCTAGCCTCATCCTCATCCTCATCCTCCTCCCTTCCTCATCCACATCCTCCTCCCATCCTCATCCTCATCATCCTCCCATCCTCATCCTCATCCTCATCCTCGACCTCGTCCTATCCTTATCCTCATCCTCGTCCTCATCCTATCCTCTTCTTCATCCTATACTCATCCTCGTCCTCACCTTGACCCTCCTCCTCCTTCTCCTCCTCATACTCATACTCAACCTATCCTCATCCTTCCCCTGCTTCATCCTATACTCATCCTCGTCCTCATCATGACCCTCCTCCTCCTCCTCCTCATCCTCATACTCAACCTATCCTCATCCTCTTCCTCATCATATCCTCATCCTCTTCCTCATCCTCATCCTATCCTCATCCTCCTCCTCATCCTATCCTCATCCTCCTCCTCATCCTATCCTCATCCTCCTCCTCATCCTATCCTCATCCTCCTCCTCATCCTATCCTCATCCTCCTCCTCATCCTATCCTCATCCTCCTCCTCATCCTATCCTCATCCTCCTCCTCATCCTATCCTCATCCTCCTCCTCATCCTATCCTCATCCTCCTCCTCATCCTATCCTCATCCTCCTCCTCATCCTATCCTCATCCTCCTCCTCATCCTATCCTCATCCTCCTCCTCATCCTATCCTCATCCTCCTCCTCATCCTATCCTCATCCTCCTCCTCATCCTATCCTCATCCTCCTCCTCATCCTATCCTCATCCTCCTCCTCATCCTATCCTCATCCTCCTCCTCATCCTATCCTCATCCTCCTCCTCATCCTATCCTCATCCTCCTCCTCATCCTATCCTCATCCTCCTCCTCATCCTATCCTCATCCTCCTCCTCATCCTATCCTCATCCTCCTCCTCATCCTATCCTCATCCTCCTCCTCATCCTATCCTCATCCTCCTCCTCATCCTATCCTCATCCTCCTCCTCATCCTATCCTCATCCTCGTCCTCATCCTCCTCCACCTCCTCCTCCTCATCCTCATACTCAACCTATCCTCATCCTCTTCCTCATCCTACCCTCATCCTCATCCTCGTCCTCATCCTATTCTCATCCTCATCCACATACTCATCCTCGTCCTCATCCTGATCCTATCCTCATCCTCATCCTATCGTCATCCTATCCTCCCTTGATCCTCGTCCTTATCCTTGTCCTTATCCTTCTTCTCATCCTCATCCTTATCATTGTCCTTGTCCTCATCCTATCCTCATGCTTATCCTCAACCTCCTCCTCGTCCTCATCCTCTTCCTCAGCCTCATCCTCATCCTCATCCTCATCCTGTTCCTCCTCCTCATCCTCATCCTCATACTCATCCTCATCCTCGTCCTCATCCTCCTCCACCTCCTCCTCCTCATCCTCATCCTATCCTCATCATATCTTCATCCTCATCCTATCCTCATTCTCATCCTCATCCTCATCCTCATCCTCATCCTATCCTCATCCTCGTCCTCATACTATCCTCATCCTCATCCTTCTCGTCATCCTCATCGTCACCCTCATTGTACCCTCATCCGCACCATCATCCTCTTCCTCATCCTATCCTCATCCACATCCTCATCATCTCCTATACTTATTCTCATCCTCATCGTTATCATGATCCTTTCTTATCCTCATCCTATCCGCTACTCATCCTCAACCTTATCCACATCCTCCTCCCATCCTTATACTCCTCCCATCCTCATCCTCATCCTCATCCTATTCCTCATACTCATCCTCATCCTATCCTCGTCCTTATCCTCATCCTCTTCCTCATCCTCATCCTCGTCCTCATCATACTCTCATCCCGATCCGCATCCTTGTCCTCATGCTATCCTCATCCTCATCCTCATCCCCATTATCCCATATCCTCATCCTATCCTCATCCTCATCCTTCTCCTCATCCTTTCTCATCCTCATCCGCATCCTATCCTCATCCTCCTCCTTATCCTTATCCTCATCCTCAGCCTCACCCTCATCCTCACACTCATATTCATCCTCCTCCTCATCCTCGACCTCATCCTCCTCCTCGTCCTCATCTTCCTCCTCGTCCTCCTCCTCCTATGCTCATCCTCATCCTTCCCTACCCACATCCTCATCCTCATCCTCGTACTTATCCTCTTCCTCAACTAGCCTCCCCTCATCCTCATCTTCATCCTCATCCTCTTCCTCGTCTTCATCCTCATCGTTATCCTCCTCCACATCCTCCTCCACATCCTCCTCGTCGTCCATATCCTCATCCTTATACTCGTCCTCATCCTCATCCTCCTCCTCATCCTTATCGTCATCATCATCCTCATCCTCATGCATACCCTCATCAACATCCTCATCCTCGTCCTCATCCTATCCTCATCCTCATCCTCATCGTTTTTCTCATCCTTATCCTCTTCCTCATCCTTATCCTCTTCCTCATCCTATCCTCATCCTCTCCTATCCTAATTCTCATGCTCATCCTTATCCTTATGCTCATCCTCCTTCTCATCCTCATCCTCTTCCTCATTCTCATCCTCTTCCACATCCTCAACCTCCTCCTCATCCTCCTCATCCTCCTCCTCCTCCTCCTCATCATCATCATCATCCTCATCCTCCTCCTCATCCTCATCCTCATCCTATCCTCATTTTATCCTCATTGTATCCACATCTTATCCTTAACCTCATCCTCAACCTCAACCTATCTTCATCCTCATTCTTATCCTCATCTTCTCCTATCCTCACCCTCACCCTCATCCTCATCCTCCCCTCATCCTCATCTTTATCCTCATCCTCTCCTCATCTTTATCCTATCCTCACGTCATCCTCGTCTTCATCCTATCCACATCCTCATCCTCCTATCCTCATCCTCATCCTCATCCTCATCATCCTTCTCATCCTCATCCTCGTTCTCATCCTCACCCTCATACTTATCCTCCTCCTCCTCATATCCTCATCCTAAGGCTCACCCTCATCCTCATCCTTGCCTATCTTCATCCTCATCTTGTCCTCCCCTCATCTTCATCTTTATCCTCATCCTCATCCTATCCTCCCCTCATCCTGATCTTTATCCTCATCCTCTCCTCTCCTCATCCTATCCTCACGTCATCCTCGTCCTCATCCTATCCACATCCTCATCCTCTCCTATCCTCATCCTCATCCTCATCCTCATCTTCGTACTCATCCTCATACTCATCCTCACCCTCATACTCATCCTCCTCCTCCTTCTATCCTCATCCTCATCCTCATCATATCCTCTTTCTCATCCTCGTCCTCATACTCATCCTCCTCCTCCTCCTTATACTCACCTTCATCCTCATACTCGTACTCATCATATCCTCGTCCTCATCCTCATCCTCATCTTCATCCTCATCCTATCCTCATCCTCATCCTCATCTTCTCCTATCCTCATCCTCATATTCATCCTCATCCTTGTCCTCATTCTCATCCTAATCCTCCTCCAGATCCTTCTCCTCAACCTCTTCCTCCTCCTCATCCTCATCCTCGTCCTACTCCTACTTCTCCTCATCATATCCTCATCCTTCTAGTCATCCTCATCCTATCCTCATCCTCGTCCTCAGCCTCGTACTCATACTATCCTCATCCTTCTAATCATCCTCATCCTATCCTCAAACTCATCCTCGTCTTCCTCCTCATCCTCATCCTCCTCCTCCTCATCCTCATCCTCATCCTCATCCTCATCCTCGACCTCGTCCTCGTACTTTCATCATCCTCATCCTCTTTCTCATCCTATCCTAATCCACATCCTCTTCCTCATCCTCATCCTCATACTCCTCATACTCCTCATCCTCATCCTCATACTCCTCCTCATCCAATCCTCGTCCTCAACCTCAACCTCTTCCTTATCCTCTTGCGTATCCTCATCCTCATCCTCATCCTCATCCTCGTCCTCAGCTTCTTCCTCATCCTCATCCTCTCCTATCCTCATTCTCATCCTATCCTGCCCTCGTCCTCATCTTTATCTTGATCCTCTCCTATCCTTCCCTCATTATTATACTCATCCTCATCCTCATGCTAACCTCCCCTCAGCCTCATCCTGACCCTCATTGTCTCCTATCCTCCCCTCATCCTCAACCTTATCCTCATCCTCATCCTCATCCTCCTCCTATCCTCATCCTCATACTCCTTCTCATCCAATCCTCGTCCTCAACCTCATCCTCTTCCTCATCCTCTTGCTTATCCTCATCCTCATCCTCATTCTCGTCCTCATCTTCTTCCTCATCCTCATCCTCTCCTATCCTCATCCTCATACTCATTGTCATCTTCATCCACCTCCCTATACTCATCCTCATCCTCTCCTCCCCTCATCCTCATCCTCATTTTCCTCCTGATCCTCATCCTCCTCCTACTCCTTATCCTCATCATCATCCTCATCCTCATCGTCGTCATCATCCTCGTCATCATCCTCGTCCTCATCCTCCTCCAGATCCTCTTGTCATCCTCCTCCTGTTCCTCATCCTCATTCTCTCCTCATACTCATCATCATCCTCGTCCTGATCTTCAACCCCGTCCCGATACTCATCCTCCTCCTCATCCTTATCCTCATCCTCATCCTCATCCTTATCCTCATCTAGTCCTTGTCCTCGTCCTCATCCTTATCCTCCTCATCGTCATCCAATCCTCAACCTCATCCTTGTCATCATCCTCATCATATCCTCAACTTCATCCGCATCAAATACTCATCATCATCCACCTCCTTCTCCTCATCGTCCTCTCCCTCCTCATCCTCCTTCTCCTGCTCATGTTATCATCATCCTCGTCCTCATCTTCATGCTAGTTCTCGTCCTCATCCTCATCTTTGTCCCCATACTCATCCTCATCTTATCCTTGTCCTCGTCCTCGTCCTCATCGTCCTCCTCCTCATCCTATCCTCATCAAATCCTCATCCTCATCCTCCTACCCCTCCTCATCCTCATCCTATCCTCCTCGTCATCCTCATCCTTGTCCTCATCCTCCTCCTCTTCCTCCTCCACATCCTCATCCTCATCCTCATCCTCATCCTCATCCTCATCCTCATCCTCATCCTCATCCTCATCCTCATCCTCATCCTCATGCTCATGCTCATCCTCATCCTAGCTTCATCCTCATCCTATCTTCCTCCTCATCCTTATCCTATCTTCATCCTCATCCTCATCCTCGTCCTCATCCTTATCTCATATCCTCATCCTCATCCTATCATCCCCTCTTCCTCATCCTTATCCTCCTTCTCTCGTATCCTCATCCTCATCCTATCATCCCCTCATCCTCATCCTCATCCTACCTTCTTCCTCATCCTTGTTCTCATCCTCATCCTCCTCCCATTCTCATCCTATTGTCGTCCTCATCCTATCATCGTCCTCAACCTCATCTTCATCCTTCATCTCATCCTCATCCTATCCTCATTCTCATTCTCATCCTCGTCTTTGTCCTCATCCTCGTCCTCGTCCTCATGCTTATCCTCCTCCTCTCATATTCTCTTCCTCATCGTATCATCCCCTCATCCTCTTACTCGTTCTCATCCTGTCCTCATCCTCATCCTCGTCCTCGTCCTCATCCTCATTGTGATCCTCATACTCATCCTCATCTTATCCTCGTCCTTTTCCTCATCCTCATCCTCCTCCTCCTCATCATCCTCATCCTCATCCTCATCCTTATCCTTATCCTCATCCTATCCTCATCCTTATCCTCGTCCTCATCCTCCTCCATATCTTCCTCCTCCTCCTCCTCATCCCCTTCCTCATCCCCATCCTCATCCTCATCTTATCCTCGTCCTCGTCCTCATCCACATCCTCCTTCTCCTCCTCCTCCTCCTCCTCCTCGTCCTCCTCCTCGTCCTCATCTTATCCTCATCCTCATCCTCATCCTCATCTTATCATTCCCTCATCCTCATCCTTATCCTTCTTCTCTTGAATCCTCATCCCCATCCTATCATCCCCTAATCCTCATCCTCATCCTCATCCCATCATCCCCTCATCCTCATCCTCATCCTTATCCTATCGTCTTCCTCATCCTTGTTCTCATACTCATCCTCCTCCCATTCTCATCATGTCATCGTCCTCATCCTATCCTCGTCCTCATCTTCATCATTACCCACATCCTCATCCTATCCTCGTCCACGTCCTCATCCTCGTCCTCGTCCTCATCCTTATCCTCCTGCTCTCATGTCCTCATCCTCATCTTATCATCCCCTCATCCTCATCCTCGTCCTCGTCCAAATCCTCATCGTGATCCTCATACTCATCCTCATCTTATCCTCGTCCTTTTCCTCATCCTCATCCTCATCCTCCTCCTCGTCATCCTCATCCTCCTCCTTATCCTCTTCCTATCCTCATCCTCATCCTCGTCTACATCCTCCTCCAGATCCTCCTCCTCGTCATCCTCATCCTCTTTCTCATCCTATCCTCATCCTCATCCTCCTTCTCATTCTCATACTCATGCTCCTCCTCGTCCTCAACCCCCTCCTCTACCTCATTCTCCTCCTCATCCTCCTCCTACTCCTCTTCATCCTCATCCTCATCCTCATCCTACTCCTTATCCTCATCCTATCCTCATCCTCTTCTTCCTCATCCTCCTCCTCATCCTCCTCCCGTCCTCATCTTCCTCATATTCATCCTCATCCTATCCTCATCCTCATCTTCCTCATATCCTCATCCTCATCCTCATCCTCATCCTAGAGCTCATCCTCATCCTCGTCCTCGTACTCATCCTCCTCCTCGTCCTCAACCTCATCCTAGTTCCTAACCTTATCCTCCTCCTCTCCTATCCTCATCATCCTCCTATCCTACGCTCATCCTCATACTTGCCCTCATCTTATCCTCATCCTCTTCCTCATCCTAATCCTCATTCTTGCCCTCTCCTATCCTCATCCTCATCCTCATCTCCGTCCTCATCCTCATCCTCTTCCTCATCCTCCTCCTCCTCCTCCTCGTCCTCATCCTCATCCTCCTCCAAATCCTCATCCTCATCATCCTTCTCCTCCTCCTCATCCTCCTCCTCATCCTCATCCTCATCCTCATCCTCCACCTCCTCCTCATACTCTTCCTCATCCTATCTTCCTCCTCATCCAATCGTCATCCTCCTCCTCCTATTTATCCTCATCATCATCCTCATCCTCATCCTCATCCTCATCCTCATCCTCTTCCCCTTCCTCATCCTATCCTCCTCATCCTCCTCCTTCTCCTCAACCTCGTCCTATTCCTCCTCCTCATCCTATCCTCGTCCTCGTCCTCATCCTCATCCTCATCCTCGTCCTCATTCTCATCCTCATCCTCATCCTATTCTCATCCTCATCCTTCTCCGCATCTTTCTACTCATCCTCATTCTATCCTCATCCTCATCCTCATCCACATCCTTATCCTCATCCTCATCCTCATACTCGTCCACATTCTCATCCTCACCCTCGTTAACATCCTCATCCTCATGCTCCTCTAGATCGTCGTCCTCATCCGCATCGTGATCCGCGTCCACATCGTCATCCTATCCTCATACTCATCCTCATCCTATCCTGATCCTATCCTTATCCTCGTCCTCGTCCTCATCCTCATCCTCGTCCTCATCCTACAATCACCCTCTTCCTCATCCTATCCTCTTCCTCATCCTCATCCTCTCCTATCCTCATCCTCATCCTATCGTCCCCTTATCCTTATCCTATCCTCCCCTTATCCTTATCCTATCCTCCCCTTATCCCCATCCTTATACTCACCCTCTCCTCCCCTCATCCTCATCCTATCCTCCCTTCATCCTCGTCCTTGTCCTCATCCTCCTCCTCATCCTCCTCCCATCCTCATCCTCCTCCTCCTCCCATCCCCATCCTCATCCTATTACTCATCCTCATCCTATCCTCGTCCTCATCCTAGTCCTCATACTCATCCTCATCCTCATCCTCATCCTCATTCTACTCCTCATCCTATCCACATCCTCATTCTACTCCTCATCCTCGTCCTAATCGACATCCTATCCTCATCCTCATTATCG
>NC_032012.1:19478150-19489515 GCF_001865875.1 Lupinus angustifolius
CCTCATCCTTATCCTCATCCATATCCTCATCCTCATGAGGACGAGGATGAGGATGAGGTTGAGGATGAGGATGAGGATGATGATGAGGATGAAGATGAGGACAAGGAGGAGGAGGAGTAGGAGGAGAAGGATGGGATGAGGATGAGGAGGAAGATAGGATGAGGATGAGGATAGGATGAGGATAGGATTAGGATGTGAATGCGGTTGAGGATGAGGATGAGCTGGAGGAGGAGGATGAGGATGAGGAGGACGATGAGGATTAGGAGGAGGAGGATGAGGAGGGGGATGAGGATGAGGATGAGGAGGAGGATGAGGATGAGTATGAGGATGAGGAGGAGGATGGGGATAAGGATGAGTACGAGGATGAGGATGAGGTTGAGGATGAGCATGAGGATGATGATGAGGATGAAGATGTGGATGAGGAGGAGGAGGAGGATGAGGATGAGGATGAGGATGAGGATGAGGATGAGGATGAGGGTGAGGATGAGGACGAGGGTGAGGATGAGGATGAGGCTGAGGATGAGGATCAGGAAGAGGATGAGGAAGAGGATGGGGTTGAAGATGAGGACGAGTATGAGGATAAGGATGAGGACATGATGAGGACAAAGATGAGGATGAGGGTGAGGATGTGGATGAGGATGAGGAAGAGGATGAGGAAGAGGATGAGGATGAGTATAGGATGAGGACGAGTATGAGGAAGAGGATGAGGAGGAGGAGGAGGATGATGAGAAGGAGGATGAGGAGGAGGAGGAGGATGAGGATGAGGATGAGGAAGAGGATGTGTATGAGAACGAAGATGAGGATGTGGATGCGGATGAGGATGAGGATAGGATGAGGATAGGATAAGGAAGAGGATGAGGATAAGGAGAGGATGAGGATGAAAATGAGGAGATGATGAGGAAGAAGATGAGGATAACGTTAGGATGAGGATGAGGATGAAAATGAGGAGAGGATGACGAAGAGGTGAAGCACTAGGATGAGGATGAGGATGAGGAATAGCATGACGATAGGAAGAAGAGGAGGTGGACGATGATGAGGATGAGGATGTTGATGAGGAGGAGGATGAGGAGGAGTAAGAGGATGAGGAGGTAGATGAGGATGAGGATGAGGATGAGGAGGAGGATAGGATGAGGAGGATGAGGATGAGGAGAAGGAGGAGGATGAGGATGAGGATGATGATGAGGATGAGGATGAGGATGAGGATGAGGATGAGGATGAGGATGAGGAGGCGGAGGAGGAGAAGGAGGAGGAGGATGAGGATGAGGAGGAGGGAATGAGGATGAGGATGAGCAAGAGGATGAGGACGAGGATGAGGATAAGAGAAGGACGAGAATGAGAATGAGGATGAGGATGAGGATGAGGAGAGGATAAGGATGAGGATAGGATGAGGGTGACCATAGGATGAGGATGAGGACGAGGATGAAGATGAGGATGAGGATGAAGATGAGGAGGAGGAGGAGGACAAGATGAGGATGAGGACGAGCAAGAGGATGAGGATGAGGATTCGATGAGGATGAGTATGAGGATGAGGGTGAGGATGGGAGGAGGACGAGGGTGGTAAGAGGATGAGGATGAGGAAGAGGATGTGGAAATATGAAGAGGATGAGGAGGAGGAGGAGGACGATGAGCATGAGGATGAGGATAAAATGAGGATGAGAGGTTGAGGATGAGGTTGAGGATGAGGATGAGGTTGAGGATGAGGATGAGGATCAGTATGACGATAGGGTGAGTATGAGTATGAGGAGGAGGGGGAGGGGGATGAGGAGGAGGAGGAGGAGGAGGAGGAGGATGAGGTTGAGGACGAGCAAGAGGATGAGGACGAGGATGAGGATGAGGACAAGGATTGGATGTGGATGAGTATGAGGATGAGGATGAGGATGAGGATGAGGGGAGGATAGGATCAGGATGAGGATAGGAGAGGATGAGGACGAGGATGGAAGGAGGATGAGGATGGGAAGAGGATGAGGATGATGATGATGATGAGTTGGAGGATAGGATGAGGATGAGGAGGATGAGGATCAAGATGAGGATGAGGATGACGAGGAGGGGGAGAAGGAGGAGGAGGATAGGATGAGGATGAGTATGAGGATAGGAAGATTATGAGTATGAGGAGGACGAGTAGGATGAGTTTGTGGATCTAGAGAAGGATGAGTATGAGTATGAGGAGGAGGAGGAGGATGAGTTTGAGGATATAGAGAAGGATGAGTATGAGGACGAGGAAGAGGATGAGGATGAGGATGAGGATGAGGATGAGGATGAGGTTGAGGATCAGGATGAGGATGAGTATGACGATAGGGTGAGTATGAGTATGAGGAGGAGGAGGAGGGGGATAAGGAGGAGGAGGAGGATGAGGATGAGGATGAGGACGAGCAAGAGGAGGAGGACGAGGATAAGGATGAGGACAAGGATTGGTTAAGGATGAGGATGAGGATGAGGATGGGATGAGGATGAGGATGAGGGGAGGATAGGATGAGGACGAGGATGAGGATGAGGACGAGGATGAGGATGAGGACGAGGATGAGGATGAGGACGAGGATGAGGATGAGGACGAGGATGAGGATGAGGACGAGGATGAGGATGAGGACGAGGATGAGGATGAGGACGAGGATGAGGATGAGGACGAGGATGAGGATGAGGACGAGGATGAGGATGAGGACGAGGATGAGGATGAGGACGAGGATGAGGATGAGGACGAGGATGAGGATGAGGACGAGGATGAGGATGAGGACGAGGATGAGGATGAGGACGAGGATGAAGATGAGGATGAGGATGAAGATGAGGAGGAGGAGGAGTAGGACAAGATGAGGAGGAGGATGAGGACGAGCAAGAGGATGAGGATGAGGATTCGATGAGGATGAGGATGAGGATGGGAGGAGGACGAGGATGGGAAGAGGATGAGGATGAGGATGAGGAAAAGGCTATGGAAATATGAAGAGGATGAGGAGGAGGAGGAGGAGGATGAGCATGAGGATTATGATAAAATGGGGATGAGGATGAGGATGAGGATGAGGTTGAGGATCAGGATGAGGATGAGTATGACGATAGGGTGAGGATGAGTATGAGGAGGAGGAGGGGGATAAGGAGGAGGAGGAGGGGGATGAGGATGAGGATGAGGATGAGGATGAGGATGAGGATGAGGATGAGGATGAGGATGAGGATGAGGATGAGGAAGAGCAAGAGGATGAGGACGAGGATGAGGACAAGGATTGGATGAGGATGAGTATGAGGATGAGGATGAGGATGAGGATGAGGATGAGGATGGGATGAGGATGAGGATGAGGGGAGGATAGGATCAGGATGAGGATGAGGAGAGGGATGAGGACGAGGATGGGAGGAGGATACGATCAGGATGAGGAGAGAATGAGGACGAGTGGGAGGAGGATGAGGATGAGGATGGGAAGATGATGAGGATGAAGAAGAGGATGATGATGAGTTGGAGGATAGGATGAGGATGAGGAGGAGGAGGATCAGGATGTGGATGAGGAGGAGGATGAGGATGAGGAGGAGGGGGAGAAGGAGGAGGAGGATAGCATAAGGATTAGTATGAGGATAAGATGATTATGAGTGTGAGGAGGACGAGTAGGATGAGTTTGTGGATCTAGAGAAGGATGAGTATGAGTATGAGGAGGAGGAGGATGAGTTTGAGGATATAGAGAAGAATGAGTATGAGGACAAGGAAGAGGATTAGGATGAGGATGAGGTTGAGGACGAGGATGAGGACGAGGATGAGGATGAGGATGAGGATCACATGAGGATGAGGGGAGGATAGATGAAGACATGAGAGGATGAGGATGAGGACAGAAGAGGATGTGGATAACGATGAGGATGAGGGAAGGATAGGATGAGGATGAGGATAGGAGGGGATGAGGATAAGGATAAGGTTGAGGGCGAGAATGAGGATGAGAATAGGATGAGGTTGTGGAGAAGGATGAGGATTAGGATAGGATGCGTTTGTGGAGAAGGATGAGGATGAGGATCAGGATAGGAGAGGATGAGGATGAGGATAGGATTAGGGTGAGGATAGCATGAGGATGAGGGTGAGGATAGGATGAGGATGACTACAAGGATGAGGATGAGGAAGAGGATGAGGAAGAGGAGGATGAGGATGAGGAGAAGGGTGAGGATAGGATGAGGATAGGAGAGGATGAGGATGAGGATAGGATGAGGACGAGGATGAGGATGAGCAAGAGGATGAGGATGAGGACGAGGATGAGGATTGGACGAGGATGAGGATAGGATGACGATGAGGATGAGGAAGAGAATGAGGATAAGATAAGGATAAGAATGAGGATGACGATGAGGAGGAGGAGGAGGATGAGGAGGAGGAGGAGGATGAGGAGTAGGAGCAGGATGACGAGGACGTTATAGAGGAGGTTGAGGATGAGGATACGATGAAGACGAGGACGAGGATGAGGATGAGGACGAGGATCTTGGGGAGGATGAGTGTAAGGATGAGGATGTGGATGAGGATGACGATGAAGATGAGCATGAGGGGAGGATAGGTGAGGATCAGGATAAGGATGAGGATTAGGATGAAGATATGGATGAGGATGAGGATAGGATGAGGATGAGGATGACGATAAGGATGAGGATGAGTATGAGGATGAGGATGAATTGAAGGATGAGGATAGGATGAGGACGAGGATGAGGATGCGGATGAGGAGGAGTAGTAGGACGAGGATGAGGATGAGGAGGAGGAAGAGGATGAGGAGAAGGATATGGAGGATGATGAGGATGAGCATAAGGACGAGGATGAGGATAAGAGAGGATAAGGATGAGGAAATGAGAGGAAGAGGATGAGGATGAGGATAGGATGAGGACGAGGATGAGGATGAGGATTATGAGGAGGATGAGAAGGAGGATGAGGAAGAGGATGACGATGAGGACGAGGATAGGATGAGGACGAGTATGAGGATGAGGATGTGGATGAGTATGAAGATGAGGATAAGATGAGGATAAGATGAGGATTAGGATGAGGATATAGATGAGCATGATTAGAAGGATGAGGATGAGGATAGGATGAGGATGAGGAGGAGGAAGAGGATGAGGATGAGTATAAGGATGAGGATGATTAGAAGGATGAGGATAGTATGAGGACGAGGATGAGGATACGGAGGAGGAGGAGTACTAGGACGTGGATGAGGATGAGGAGGAGGAAGAGGATGAGGAGAAGGATCTGGAGGAGGATGAGGATGAGGATGACGATGACGATGAGGATGAGGATAGGAGAGGACGAGGATGATGAAAGGAGAGGAAGAGGATGACGATGAGGATGAGGATAGGATGAGGACGAGGATGAGGATGAGCATGAGGATGAGGACGAGGATGTGGTTGAGGATGACGATGAGGATGAGGATGAGGAGGAGGACGAGGATAGGATGAGGAGGAGTATGAGGATGTGGATGAGGATGGGAGGAGGATGAGGATGAGTATGAGGGTGAGGATAGGATGTGGAAGAGGATGAGGATGAGGATGAGGATCATGACCAGGATGAGGATGAGCAAGAGGATGTGGAAGAGGATGAGGATGACGATAAGGATTGGATGAGGACGAGTATGGGGATGAGGATGGGAGGAGGATGAGGATGAGAATAACGAAGAGGATGAGGATGAGCAAAGGATAGCATCAGGATGAGGATAGAATAGCATGAGGGTCAGGATGAGGATGAGGGGAGGATAGCATGAGGATGAGGATGTGGATGGGAGGAGGATAAGGAAGATGATGAGGATGGGAGGAGGATAAGGAGGAGGATGAGGATGAGCATAAGGATGAGGGTGAGTGGAGGATAGGATAAGGATGAGGATAAGCATGAGGATAAGAAAGGATGAGGATAAAGATGAGGATGAGGGGTGGATAGGATGAGGATGAGGACGAGTATTAGGATGAGGATGAGGATGAGGATGAGGATGAGGACGAGGATAGGACGAGGAGGAGTATGAGGATGAGGATGTCGATGAGGATGATGATGGGAGGAGGATGAGGATGAGTATGAGGGTGAGGATAGGATGAGGAAGAGGAAGAGGATGAGGATGAGGATGAGGATCATGACCAGGATGAGGATGAGCAAGAGGACGAGGAAGAAGATGAGGATGACGACAAGGATTGGATGAGGACGAGTATGAGGATGAGGATGGGAGGAGGATGAGGATGAGGATGAGAATGAGGAAGAGGATGAGGATGAGGATGAGCGAAGGACAGGATGAGGATAGAATAGCATGAGGGCCAGATTGAGGATGAGGGGAGGATAGCATGAGGATGAGGATGGGAGGAGGATAAGGAGGAGGGCGAGGATGAGCATAAGGATGAGGGTGAGTGGAGGATAGGATAAGGATGAAGATAAGCATGAGGATAAGAGAGGATGAGGATAAAGATGAGGATCAGGGGAGGATAGGATGAGGATGAGGATTGGATGAGGACGAGTATTAGGATGAGGATGAGGATGAGGATGGGAAGAGTATGAGGACGAGGATGAGGATGAGGATGAGGAGTAGGAGGAGGATGAGGATCAGGAGGAAAATGAAAATGAGGATGAGGATGAGGATAGGTTGAGGATGAGGATGAGGTGAAGGATAAGATGAGGATATGATGAGGTGAAGGATAGGATGAGGATGAGAAGGAGGATGAGGAGGAGGATGAGGATGAGGATGAGGATGAGGATGAGGATGAGGATGAGGATGAGGATAGGATGAGGAAGATGATAAGGATGAGGATGAGGATAGGATGAGGAAGAGGATGAGGATGAGGACGAGGATGGCGATGAGGATCTGGATAAGGATGAGGATGGGAGGAGGATGAGGATCGGAGGAGGACGAGGATGAGGATGAGGATGAGGATGAGGAGGAGGCTGTGGAGGAGGATGAGGGGACGATAGGTGTGGATGAGGATAAGGATGAGGATGAGGATGAGGATGAGGATGGGGATGAGGATGAGGATGAGAATAGGATGAGGATGAGGAGGAGGAGTAGGAGGAGCATAAGGTGGAGGATCAGGAGGAAAATGATGATGAGGATGAGGATGAGTATGAGGATGAGGACTGGGATAGGATGAGGATGGGAGGAGGATGAGGATGGGACAAGGATAAGGATGAGGATGAGGAGGATAAGGATGAGGATGAGGATAGGATTAGGAGGAGGAGGATGAGGATGAGGAGTAGGACGAGGAGGATCTAAAGGAGGTTGATGATGAGGATAGCATGAGGATGGGATGATGAGGATAGGATGAGGATGAAGATAAGGAATAGGGTAGTATAGGATGAGGATGAGGATGATGATGGGGATAGGATGAGAATGAAGATGAGTACGAGGATGAGGACGACGTTGAGGATGAGGATGAGGAGGATGAGGAGGAGTGGGACGAGTATGATGAGGATAGGATGAGGACGAGGATGAGGATGAGGATGATGATGAGGATGGGGATGAGGATGAGGATGAGGGTGAGGATGAGGATGATGATGAGGATGAGGATGAGGATGAGGATGAGGATGAGGATGAGGAGGAGGAGGAGGGGGAGGAGGATGACGATGAGGAGGATGAGGATGAGGATATGATAAGGATGCGGATGAGGATAGGATGAGGATGAGGAAGAGGATGGGATGAGGATGAGGATGAGCAAGACGATGAGGAGGAGGAGGAGGAGGAGGAGGAGGAGGATGAGGAGGAGTGTGAGGATGAGGATGAGGATAGGATGAAGATTGAATGAGGATGAGGATGAGGAGAATGATGAGTAGAAGGATGAGGGCGAGGATGAGGATGTGGATGAGGATGAGGATTGGGATAGGACAAAGATGAGGATGAGGATGAGGACGAGGATAGGTTGCGGATGAGGATGAGGATGAGGATGAGGATGAGGAATAGGATGAGGATGAGGAGGACGAGGACGAGGACGAGGACGAGGACGAGGATGAGGATAAGGATGAGGATAAGGACGCGGATGAGGATAGGATGAGGATGAGGAAGAGGGTGGGATGAGGATGAGGAGGAGGATAGGATGCAGATGAGGATGAGGAAGACGATGAGGATTAGGATGAGGAGGAGGACGAGGAGGATGAGGATGAGTATGAGGATGAGTATAAGGATGAGGATAGGATGAAGATTGAATTTGGATGAGGATGAGGATAAGGACGAGGATGAGGATGAGGATGAGGAGAAGGATGGGGGCGAGGATGAGGATGAGGATGAGGATGAGTAGAAGGATGAGGGCGAGGATGAGGATTAGGATAGGTTGTGGATGAGGATGAGGAAGATAATGAGGATGAGATTAGGAGGAGGACGAGGATGGGGATGAGGATGAAGAGGGGGAGGAGGATTAGGCGGAGGACGAGGATGAGGGTTGGATGGGATGAGGATGAGGATAGTAGAGGAGAGGATGAGGAAAGGATGAGGATGAGGATGTGAGGATGAGGATAGGATGGGGATGAGGAAGAGGATGAGGATGAGGACGAGGATGAGGATGAGGATGAGGATGAGGATGAGGATGAGGATGAGGGTGAGGATGAGGATGAGGATGAGGATGAGGATGAGGTTGAGGAAGATGATGAGGATGAGGATGAGGATGAGGCTTAGGATATGGATGACGATGAGGATGAGGATGAAGAGGAGGGGGAGGAGGAGGATGAGGATGTGGATGAGGATGAAGAGGAGGAGGAGGAGGAGGAGGATGAGGATGAGGATGAGTATGAGGATGAGGATGAGGATTAGGATAGGATGAGGATAGAATGAGGTTGAGGATAAGGATGAGGATGAGGATGAGGAGAAGGATGAGGATAAGGATGAGGATGAGGATGGAAGGAGGACGAGGATGAGGATGAGGATGAGGAAGATGAGGATGAGGATGAGGATGACGATGAGGGGAGGATCAGATGAGGATGAGGATATGAGAGTAGGAGGATAAGGATGGGGATGAGGATAGGATGAGGAGGACGATGAGGATGAGGAGGAGGATCAAATAAGGAAGAGGATGAGTATGAGGAGGAGGATGAGGATAAGGATGAGGATGGGGATAAGGATGGGGATAAGGATGAGGATAGGGTGAGGACGAGATCGAGGATGAGGATAGGATGAGTAAGGGGATGAGGATGAGGATGAGGACGAGAATGAGGATGAGGTGGAGGATGAGGATCAAGATGAGGAGGAGGACCAGGACGAGGACGATAATGAGGATGAGGATGAGAATGAGGATGAGGATGAGGACGAGCATAGGCTGAGGATGACGATGAGGAAGAGGGTGAGGAAAAGATGAGGATGACGATGAGGAGGGGGATGAGTATGAGGATGAGGATGAGGAAGAGGATGAGGAAGAGGAAGAGGATGAGGATGACGACGAGTATGAGGATAAGGATGAGGATGAGGATGGGAGGAGGACGAGGATGAGGATGAGGATGAGGACGAGGATGTTGACAATGAGGATAAGGATGATGGGAGGATCACATGAGGATGAGGATATGTGAGGAGGAGGATAAGGATGAGAATGAAGATGAGGATAAGATGAGGATGGGGATGACGATAGGATGAGGATGAGGATGAGGACGACGATGAGGATGAGGAGGAGGATCAGATAAGGAAGAGGATGAGTATGAGGAGGTGGATGAGGATAAGGATGAGGATGGGGATAAGGATGAGGATAGGGTGAGGACGAGATCGAGGATGTCGATGAGGATAGGAGAGGATGACGATGAGGATAGGAGAGCATGAGGATGAGTATGAGGATAGGAGAGGATGAGGATTAGGATAAGATGAGGATGAGGATTAGGATAGGATGAGGAAGGGGATGAGGATGAGGATGGGGAAGGGGATGAGGATGAGGATGAGGACGAGAATAAGGATGAGTCGGAGGATGAGGATGAGGATGGGGAGGAGGAGCAGGATGAGGATGAGGAATAGGACGAGCATGGGATGAGGATGAGGATGAGGAAGCAGGTGAGGAGGAAGATGAGGACGAGGATGAGGAGAACGAGGAGGAGGAGGAGGAGAATGAGGATGAGGATGAGGATGAGGATGAGTATGAAGATGAGGAAGAACTTGAGGATAAGCCCATGGATAGGATGAGGAAGACTATGAAGATGAGGATGAGGATGGGAGGAGGATGAGGATGAGAACGAGGATGAGGATGAGTATGAGTAGGACGATGAGGATGAGGAGGAGGATCGGATAAGGAAGAGGATGAGTATGAGGAGGAGGATGAGTATGAGGATGAGGATGAGGATAAGGATGAGGATGGGGATAAGGATGAGGATAGGGTGAGGACGAGAACGAGGATGAGGATTAGGATGAGGATAGGAAAGGATGAGGATAAGATGAGGAAGAGGATGAGGATTAGGATAGGATACGGAAGGGGATGAGGATGAGGATGAGGACGAGAATAAGGATGAGGAGGAGGATGAGGATGAAGATGAGGAGGAGGACGAGGAGGAGAACAAGGACGAGGATGAGGATGAGTATGAGAATGAGGATGAGGATGAGGACGAGCATAGTATGAGAATGAGGATGAGGATGAGGATGAGGATGAGGATGAGGATGAGGATGAGGATGAGGCGGATGAGGAGGAGGAGGATGAGGAGGTAGAGGAGGATGAGCATGAGGATAAGGATAGGATGAGGAGTAGAATGAGGACGAGAATGAGGATGAGGATAGGATGAGGACGAGGATGAGGATAGGATGAGGATGAGGATAGGATGAGGACGAGCATGAGCATGAGGACGAGGATAGGATAAGGAGGAGGATGAGGATGAGGATAGGATGAGGACGAGCATGAGCATGAGGACGAGGATAGGATAAGGAGGAGGATGAGGATGAGGATAGGATGAGGACGAGCATGAGCATGAGGACGAGGATAGGATAAGGAGGAGGATGAGGATGAGGATAGGATGAGGACGAGCATGAGCATGAGGACGAGGATAGGATAAGGAGGAGGATGAGGATGAGGATAGGATGAGGACGAGCATGAGCATGAGGACGAGGATAGGATAAGGAGGAGGATGAGGATGAGGATAGGATGAGGACGAGCATGAGCATGAGGACGAGGATAGGATAAGGAGGAGGATGAGGATGAGGATAGGATGAGGACGAGCATGAGCATGAGGACGAGGATAGGATAAGGAGGAGGATGAGGATGAGGATAGGATGAGGACGAGCATGAGCATGAGGACGAGGATAGGATAAGGAGGAGGATGAGGATGAGGATAGGATGAGGACGAGCATGAGCATGAGGACGAGGATAGGATAAGGAGGAGGATGAGGATGAGGATAGGATGAGGAGGAGGATGAGATTGAGTATAGGATGAGGATGACGACCAGAATGAGGATGAGGATGAGGACAAGGATGAGGATAGGATGAGGACGAGAATGAGGATGAGGATAGGATGAGGATA
>NC_032012.1:19489615-19489829 GCF_001865875.1 Lupinus angustifolius
GATCGGGATGTGGATGAGGATGAGGAAGAGGATAGGATGAGAATGAGGTTAGGATGAGAATGCGGATGAGGTTGAGGATAGGAGGTGAATGAGAATGAGGATAGGATGAGGAGGAGGATGAGGAGGAGGATGAGGATCAGGGTGAGGATAGGAGGAGGATGAGAATGACGGTAGGATGAAGAGGAGGATGAGGATGAGGATGAGGATGAAGACG
>NC_032012.1:19489929-19490157 GCF_001865875.1 Lupinus angustifolius
GATGAGGATGAGGATAGGATTAGGACGATAATGAGGATGAAAATAGGATGTGGATTAGCACGAGGATGAGGACGAAAATGAGGACGAGGATATGATTAGGACGATAATGAGGATGAGAATAGGATGTGGATTAGTACGAGGATGAGGATAGGATGAGGACGAGAATTAGGAGTAGAATGAGGATGAGGAAGAGGATGAGGATGAGGATAGGATGAGGATAGGATGAGA
>NC_032012.1:19490257-19490500 GCF_001865875.1 Lupinus angustifolius
TCTCCCCTTTTGAGACTAGAAAACTTTCTTTTTTTTTCTTTTCATCTTTCTCTTTTTATTTTATTTTTCTTTTCTTCTTCTTTTTCATTTTCTTTTTTCTTTGGAACATCTCTTTCTTTTTCTTTTTGCTCTTTCTTTTCTTGATCCATTTTTTTTTTCAATTTTTTTTTTATCTTCACCCACTTGTTTTGGGGACAAGGGTGAAAGTACAATTTTTCGATCTCGATGTACAAGAGTATATTT
>NC_032012.1:19490600-19492286 GCF_001865875.1 Lupinus angustifolius
AGGATAGGATGAGGACGTGAATGAGGATGAGGACGTGAATGAGGATGAGGATAGGATGAGGACATGAATGAGGAAGAGGATACGATGAGGACGTTAATGAGGATGAGGATGAGGATGAGGAAGAGGACGAGGATGAGGTAGTGGATAGGATGAGGACGAGAATGAGGATGAGGATAGGATGAGGACGAGGATAGGATGAGGACGAGGATGAGGATAGGATGAGGATGAGGAAGAGGATGAGGACGAGGATGAGGATAGGATGAGGATGAGGAAGAGGATGAGGACGAGGATGAGGATAGGATGAGGATGAGGAAGAGGATGAGGACGAGGATGAGGATAGGATGAGGATGAGGAAGAGGATGAGGACGAGGATGAGGATAGGATGAGGATGAGGAAGAGGATGAGGACGAGGATGAGGATAGGATGAGGATGAGGAAGAGGATGAGGACGAGGATGAGGATAGGATGAGGATGAGGAAGAGGATGAGGACGAGGATGAGGATAGGATGAGGATGAGGAAGAGGATGAGGACGAGGATGAGGATAGGATGAGGATGAGGAAGAGGATGAGGACGAGGATGAGGATAGGATGAGGATGAGGAAGAGGATGAGGACGAGGATGAGGATAGGATGAGGATGAGGAAGAGGATGAGGACGAGGATGAGGATAGGATGAGGATGAGGAAGAGGATGAGGACGAGGATGAGGATAGGATGAGGATGAGGAAGAGGATGAGGACGAGGATGAGGATAGGATGAGGATGAGGAAGAGGATGAGGACGAGGATGAGGATAGGATGAGGATGAGGAAGAGGATGAGGACGAGGATGAGGACAGGAGGAGGACGAGAATGAAGATGACGATAGGATGAGCATGAGCAAGAGGATGAGGACAAGGATGAGGATAAGAGGAGGACGAGAATTAGGATGAGGATGAGGAAGAGGATGAGGATGAGGAAGAGGAAGAGGATGAGGATGAGGAAGAGGAAGAGGATGAGGATGAGGAAGAGGAAGAGGATGAGGATGAGGAAGAGGAAGAGGATGAGGATGAGGAAGAGGAAGAGGATGAGGATGAGGAAGAGGAAGAGGATGAGGATGAGGAAGAGGAAGAGGATGAGGATGAGGAAGAGGAAGAGGATGAGGATGAGGAAGAGGAAGAGGATGAGGATGAGGAAGAGGAAGAGGATGAGGATGAGGAAGAGGAAGAGGATGAGGATGAGGAAGAGGAAGAGGATGAGGATGAGGAAGAGGAAGAGGATGAGGATGAGGAAGAGGAAGAGGATGAGGATGAGGAAGAGGAAGAGGATGAGGATGAGGAAGAGGAAGAGGATGAGGATGAGGAAGAGGAAGAGGATGAGGATGAGGAAGAGGAAGAGGATGAGGATGAGGAAGAGGAAGAGGATGAGGATGAGGAAGAGGAAGAGGATGAGGATGAGGAAGAGGAAGAGGATGAGGATGAGGAAGAGGAAGAGGATGAGGATGAGGAAGAGGAAGAGGATGAGGATGAGGAAGAGGAAGAGGATGAGGACGAGGATGAGGATAGGAGGAGGATGAGAATGAGGAGGAGGATAGGATGAGGACGAGAATGAGGATGAGGATGAGGATGAAGAAGAGGATGAGGTTAAGATGCGGATGAGGATAGGATTAAGACGAGAATGAGGGTGAGGATAGGATGTGGATTAGGACGAGGAT
>NC_032012.1:19492386-19492744 GCF_001865875.1 Lupinus angustifolius
AGGAGGATGAGGAGGAGGATGAGGATGAGGAAGAGGAAAGGATGAGGACGAGAATGAGAATGAGGGTAGGATGAGGATGAGGATGAGGATAGGATGAGGACGAGAATGTGGATGAGGATGAGGATGATGATGAGGATGAGGATAGGATGAGGATGAGAATGTGGAAAAGGATGAGGATGAGGAAAAGTTTAGGATGAGGAAGAGGATGAGGATGAGGATAGGATGAGGACGAATATGAGGACGAGGATGAGGATAGGATGAAGAGGAGGATATGATGAGGAGGAGGAAGAGGATGAGGATGAGGATGAGGATAGGATGAGGACGAGAATGAGGATGAGGATAGGATGAGGATGAGGAT
>NC_032012.1:19492844-19493261 GCF_001865875.1 Lupinus angustifolius
AGATAAGGAGGAGGATAGGATGAGGACGAGAATGAAGACGTGGATAGGATGAGGAGTAAAATGAGGATGAGGACGAGGATAGGATGTGCATGAGGATAGGATGAGGAGGAGGATGAGGATGAGGATAAGGATAGGATCAGGATGAGAATGAGGATGGGGATGAGGATACGATGAGGATGAGGATGAGGAAGAGGATAGAATGAGGACGATAATGAGGACGAGGATAGGATGAGGAGGAGGAGGATGAGGATAGGATGAGGAGGAGGAAGTGGACTAGGATGATGATGAGGACGAGGATGAGGATGAGGATGAGGATGAGGATGGGGATAGGATGAGGACGAGCAGGAGGATGATGATAGGATGAGGACAAGAATATGAATGAGGATAGGATGAGGATGAGGATAGGATGAGGATGAG
>NC_032012.1:19493361-19493829 GCF_001865875.1 Lupinus angustifolius
GAGGATAGGATGAGGACGAGGATGAGGATAGGATGAGGATGTGAATAGGATAAGGATGAGGGCGAGGATAGGATGAGGATAGGAAATGGATGATGATGAGGAAGAGGATAAGGATGAGGATGAGGATGAAGATGAGGACGAGGACGAGGATGACTATAGGAGGATGATGAGGATGAGGAAGAGGATGAGGATAAGGAAGAGGATGTGGATAAGGAAGAGGATTGGATGACGATGAGGATGACGATAGGATAAGGATGAGGATGAGGATGAGGATGAGGAAGAGGATGAGGATAAGGAGGAGGATAGGATGAGGACGAGAATGAGAATGGGGATAGCATGAGGATAAGGACAAGGATGGGATGAGGAGTAGAATGAGAATGAGGATGTGGTTAGGATGAAGATGAGGATAGGATGAGGATGAGGATGAGGATGAGGATGATGATGAGGAAGAGGATAGGATGAGGACGA
>NC_032012.1:19493929-19494223 GCF_001865875.1 Lupinus angustifolius
AAGTATAGGAAGAGGATGAGGAAGAGGATGAGGTTGAGGATGAGGGCGAGGATAAGATGAGGACGAGAATGAGGATAGGATGCGGAAGAGGAAGAAGATGAGGATAGGATGAGGACAAGAATGAGGATGAGGATAGGATTAGGACACGAATGAGGATGAGGAATGGTTGAGGAGGAGGAGGAGGTTATGATGAGGATGAGAATGAGGATGAGGATAGGATGAGGACGAGGATGAGTATAGGATGAGGATGAGAATACAATGAGGATGAGGATGAGGATAGGATCGGGATGAGGA
>NC_032012.1:19494323-19494802 GCF_001865875.1 Lupinus angustifolius
ATGAGGAAGTGGATAGGATGAGGACGAGAATGAGGATGAGGATAGGATGAGGACGTGGATGAGGATAGGATGCGGATGAGAATAGGATGAGGATGAGGATGAGGATGAGGATGAGGGTAGGATAGGGATGAGGATGAGGACGAGGATGAGGATAAGGATAGGAGGAGAATGAGGATGAGGATGAGGATCAGGATGAGGATGACGATGAGGATGAGGTTTGGACGATGATGTGAACCTCTTGGGTAAAAGGCTCTTGAAACGATCGATCTTGGTTGGTGTATGGCCTAGGCTCACAGATGAGTTAAGCCCTTGAGTTGGCAGCGGAAATAACTTGTGTTTTGGATAAAAGAAGATGGAAAAGAGATGAGGTGAGGCGCCACAAACAATTCAGTTGTTTGATAAGCCAAGTGATGCTCGCCACAAGAACTTGGTTCTTGATAAGAACTTTTAATCTTGGTTCAGCCAAGAAGGTTTGGAGA
>NC_032012.1:19494902-19495918 GCF_001865875.1 Lupinus angustifolius
CTGGCCCAGCACCTGGTGCATCACTGTGCGCACCAAGTTCCTCAACCCGGTCAGGGTTGTCTCAGTCAGGACTAGAGCCTAATGCGTCTAGCTCCGTGCCACGGCCATTTTTAGCGCCTTGCCCAGACCCATGGCCTGAGTCCAGCGCATGGCCTGGTCCATCCTTGGCTCGGTCAGAGCCATGGACCAAGATGCTAGTGAGCATCTTTACACCCCCTTGGGCTATTTTTGGCTCACCATCATGGATCAACATTATGAGTTGTCCAAGGGTATTTTGAACCCTTTTTGCCCGAGCCCTAGTCATAGGGCCACTCATGCCTTCTATACCACCAAGATCAAGATTAGGCTCTTTGAGGATCATATCAGACGAGAATGAGGAGGAGGATAGGATGAGGAAGAGGATAGGATGAGGACGAGAATGAGGATGAGGATAGGATGAGGAGGAGGATGAGGTTAGGATGAGCACGACAATGAAGATGAGGATAGGATGAGGATAGGATAGGGATGAGGATGAGGGTGAAGAAGAGGATAGGATGAGGATGAGGATGAGGACGAGGACGAAGACGAGGTTAAGGATAGGAGGAGGATGAGGATGAGGATAGGAGGAGGATGAGGATGAGGACGAGGATGAGGATGAGGATAGGATGAGGATGAGAATGTGGAAGAGGATGAGGATAGGAAGAGGATGACCAAGAGAATGAGGACGATGATGAGGATAGGAGGAGGACGAGAATGAGGATGAGGATGAGGATGTGGAAGATTATTAGGATGAGGATGAGGATACGATCGGGATGAGGATGAGGCTGAGGAAGAGGATAGGATGAAGATGAGGATAGGTGGAGGAGTAGAATGAGGATAGGTGGAGGAGTAGAATGAGGATAGGATGAGGAGGAGGATGAGGACGAGGATAGGTTGAGGACGAGGATGAAGATAGGATGAGGACGAGAATGAGAATGAGTATAGGATGAGGACGAAATGAGGATAGGATGAGGATGAGGATAGGATATGGATGAGGA
>NC_032012.1:19496018-19496639 GCF_001865875.1 Lupinus angustifolius
ATGAGGATGAGGATAGGATGAGGACGAGGATGAGGATGAGGACAGGCTTAGGACGAGAATGAGGATGAGGACGAGAATAAGGATAGGATGAGGATGAGGATAGGATGGGGATGAGGAAGAGGATCAGGATAGGATAAGAACGAGAATGAGGATGAGGACGAGGATCAGGATGAGGACAGGATTAGGACGAGAATGAGGATGAGGACGAGAATGAGGATGGGATGAGGATGAGGATAGGATGGGGAGGAGGAAGAGGATAAGGATAGGATGAGGACGAGAATGAGCATGAGGATAAGATGAGGACGAGGATGAGGATGAGGGCAGGATCGGGACGAGAATAAGGATGAGGATAGGATGAGGAGTAGATTGAGGATGAGGAACAGGATGAGAACGAGGAGGAGAATAGGATGAGGATGACATGTGGATGAGGATAAGGATTGGATGAGGATGAGGAAGAGGATGAGGTTGAGGATGAGGACAAGGATAAGATGAGGACGAGAATGAGGAAGAGGATGAGGATAGGATGAGGAAGAGGATGAGGATGAGGATGAGGATAGGATGAGGACGAGAATGAGGATGAGGATAGGATGAGGACGAGGATGAGGATAGGATGAGGATGAG
>NC_032012.1:19496739-19497398 GCF_001865875.1 Lupinus angustifolius
AGGATGAGAATAGGATGAGGATGAGGATGAGGATGACGATAGGATCGGGATGAGGAACAGGTTGAGAAAGAGGATAGGATGTGGATGAGGATGAGGATGCGGATGAGGATGAGGACGAGGATAAGGATGCGGATGAGGATGAGGACGAGGATAAGCATAGGAGGAGGATGAGGATGAGGACAGGAGGAGGATGAGGATGAGGATGAGGATGAGGATAGGATGAGGATGAGCATGTGGAAGAGGATGAGGATGAGGATGAGGATAGGATGAGGATGACCAAGAGGATGAGGACGGTGATGAGGATAGGAGGAGGACGAGAATGAGGACGAGGATGTGGAAGAGGATTAGGATGAAGATCGGATCGGGATGAGGATGAGGCTAAGGAAGAGGATAGGATGAGGATGAGGATGTGGATGAGGATAGGAGGAGGAGGAGAATGAGGATAGAATGAGGAGGAGGATGAGGACGTGGATAGGTTGAGGACGAGGATGAAGATTGGATGATAACGAGAATGAGGATGAGGATAGGATGAGGATGAGGATGAAGACGAGGATAGGATGAGGACGAGAATGAGGATAGGACGAGAATGAGGTTAGGATGAGGATGAGGATAGGATGGGGATGAGGAAGAGGATGAGAATAGGATGAGGACGAGAATGA
>NC_032012.1:19497498-19497705 GCF_001865875.1 Lupinus angustifolius
GACAGGATTAGGATGAGAATGAGGATGAGGACGAGAATGAGGATAGGATGAGGATAGGAATGAGGATGAGGATAGGATGGGGGGTAGTATGAGCATGAGGAAGTGTAGGAGGATAAGAGGAGGACGAGAATGAGGATGAGGATTAGGATGAGGATGAGGATGAGGATGAGGATGAGGATGAGGATGAGGATGAGGATAGGATGAGGA
>NC_032012.1:19497805-19498279 GCF_001865875.1 Lupinus angustifolius
TGAGGATAAGGATAGGATGAGGAAGAGGAAGAGGAAGAGGATGACGTTAGGATGAGGACGAGCAAGAGGATGAGGATGAGGATAGGAGGAGGATGAGAATGAGGATAGGATGAAGAGGAGGATGAGGATGAGGATGAGGATAGGAGGAGGATGAGAATGAGGATAGGATGAAGAGGAGGATGAGGATGAGGATGAGGATAGGAGGAGGATGAGAATGAGGATAGGATGAAGAGGAGGATGAGGATGAGGATGAGGATAGGAGGAGGATGAGAATGAGGATAGGATGAAGAGGAGGATGAGGATGAGGATGAGGATAGGAGGAGGATGAGAATGAGGATAGGATGAAGAGGAGGATGAGGATGAGGATGAGGATAGGATCGAGATGAGGATGAGGAAGAGTATAGGAGGAGGAAGAGGATGAGGATGAGTGTGAGGTTAGGATGAGGATGAGGATGAGGATAGGAGGAGGATGAG
>NC_032012.1:19498379-19502614 GCF_001865875.1 Lupinus angustifolius
GAGGGCTCATAGGTTTAGAAGATGAAGTTCTGGAAAAATGAAGAATCATATATTGGATGATCAGAGTAATTGGTTACTCCTTTAAAGAAAACCTGATTTTTCGAAATGTGTTCATTAGGTAATCATTAACTCACTTTAGTAATCAGTTACCTAGAGATTCTGATTCTTTCAGTAATTGGATACTTCCTTAGAGAAATCGGTTACTTTCATCAGATATTCAAATTTCAGGTATCCCAATACCTAGTAACCGATTATCTAGCCATGGTAATTAGCTACATATCAACAAAAATTTGAAATTTCATAATTTAAACACTTATAAGAGCAATTAGGCATACATATAATATCATGAAGCAAACATGTAGACATATAAACATGAAAGATGATTTAACTTAGATATGTTTAATCCAATATTCCTAATTTTCTTCTAATTTTGTAAAAAGATTCTTTTACTAAAGGCTTAGTGAACATGTCTCCTAGTTGATGATGAGTATCAATAAACTCTAATTGCACATCTTTATTTTGAACATGGTTCCTAAGGAAGTGATGCTTTATATCTATGTATTTGGTTCGAGAATGCATAATTGGATTCTTAGTAAGGTTGATAGCACTAGTGGTATAATACTTCAAGAGAATGCAACCTAGGTCTAGATCATAATCATTTAATTGTTGTTTGAGACAAAACACTTGTGCACAACAACTACTTACTACTATGTACTTTGCGTCCGCAATACTCAAAGCAACACATACATGTTTCTTATATGACCAGGAGACAAAGATATTTCCTAGAATGTGACATATTCCACTAGTACTCTTCCTTTCAGTTTTGCATCTAGCAAAATCTGAATCCGAGTATCTAACCAAATCACATATACTTCCCTTAGGATACCATAGTTCTACATTAGTTGTTCCTTTTAGATATTTCATAAGTCTTTTTTACCACAACTAGATGTGACTCTTTAGGTTTGGACTGATATCTAACTCATAAATATATACTAATCATTATATCATGTCTACTTATAGTAATATAAATAAGGGAACTGATCATACCTCAATAATTTGTTATATTAATACATTTTCCATCTTTATCAGAATTGACATAGGTATTTGATCTTATAGGAATGACATCATTTGCAGTACATTAGTCCATCTCAAACCTTTTTAGTTAACCTTTGTAGTACTTCTAGTAAGATGTCATCATTTGTTTGTTGGATCTGTAGTCCAAGAAAGTAGTTCAACTTTTCTATCATAGACATTTTAAATTTTCCTTGCAACATCTTACTAAACTCACTACCCAAATCATCCTTAGTAGAACCAAAAATAATAGCACCAACTTAAATTTGAACGAGAAATGTGTGATGATTTATTTTCTTAATAAAAAGTATAGTATGGACCTTCCCCATTTCAAATCCATTTTCATTTAAAAAATTATAAATCTATCATACCAGGCTCTTGATTTAAAGAGAATAATAACATTACATATACCAAGGATTTTTCTTTTATTATTCTTTGAAAAGATAACAAAGCCTTTATTTCTTGAAGCTGGTTATAGGAACCTTTGAATCATCTCGTATTATATGCCTTGAACAACAATTGTAAGGATACCATATTTTTTCATATGGCTTTTAGACATTCCTATAATAAGAAATTAAAAATATGCTAGGTACCCAATGTGATTTGGGTCCTACGGGGTTAACACCTTTTTCAACTCATTTAAGTTGACCATTGGTTATAGCATATTTTATAATATAATATGTGTTAGGTATATGTTCTATTGTATTGCAATAAAAACAAGTAGGTTGATGCATTTTCCATTTAGGAATTTAGACAGGTTTCTTGTAGTAAAATTTTCTAACATGATCATGCTTAAAGAAGTACTTGATTTTATAAAAAGTGCTTTTCTTTACTCCACATGTTTATCTTTTAAAAGAGTAGCCTAATCTATTTGCATGCATTTGATTGCTTAATAAGTTTTCTAAATTGTGTGTACTCTCTTTGGAATTGATTATCTCTTGATCTAAAAAAATTATTTTTAATTCAAGAGAAGTACACTTTTGAAATTCCATGCAATCATTATTGGATTTGGATTTTAAGCTATCTAAATCCTTTTGTAAACTTTTGTTCTGACTCTCAAGAAGTTCTATTGAGTTTTTCTATTTAATGCATAATCTAGAGAGTCTAACATATTCTTCATTAATTCATCAAAATCATTTTGTAACTCATCATATAAAAATTTATAATTTAGTTCAGAGTCACTAACCTCATAATTGTTGTCTGATTGGTGTGAAGCCATCAAGGAAAGATGTGTTTGTTTCTCAATTTCGAGTTCTGCATTTGAACCAACATCATATACTCTTTTGATTTTATAAGGCTAGACAATTATTTTTAATATGATATGATTTTATACATATAGAGCATGCAGAGTCTTGCCCCGATGTTGATACTTCACTATTAGTGGTGAAACTTTTTTACTTCATCAATTTCATTAGTTCTTTCTATAGTGTCCCATATTTCTTTAGAAGATTTGCAACTTAACACTCTAAAGACTCTTTTACTTCATCAATTTCATCAGTCTATGCATATTTTTATTTAGGTTGTTTAACCCCATCAACAATCATGTTGGGAATAAATGGACCTTCTTCTATAAAGTTCCATATATCTAACTTCAGGGATTCCATGAAGATTTTCATTCTGATTTTGTAGAATTCATAATGTTTTCCAATAAAACTTGGAGGTTTTTTAATATCAAAATATTCACCTGAAAAGACTTAGAGACCATTTAAAGTGTTAGGATCTAGGGAATAAATTATAGAACCTTTTCTCTAATGTCAATTGTGAGTTAAAATGGAAAAGTAATATGTGAGTGAATTAGTTTTCTGGCTTTTCTACACTTAATGCTGATTTTTTCAACTTAAGAAAAGTGTAAGAGTAGAAATGTATCAGAATAGTAAGTATACAAAAATCAATCAAAAAATACAAAAGGGTATAGGGAAAAAAGAGACACCAAGATATATCATGGTTCACCTTCTAGTTCATCAAAGACTACATTCAGTCCTCTTGCAAACCACAACAAATTTTACTATGATGAATGTCAATCATTAAAAAACTCACCCCCAAGACTTTGTCTATGATCACACTCACCAAATCTCACTATTTAGAAGTACATCACTTCTAAATATCACTCTTTCCCTTTCATCCCACCTATGGTTCAATTTATAGAAAATTGGTATATGAAGAACTTTGTATCTAGGGCTTAAGATTGTAAGATTGTATAATCAGTTAACACTTCCTTGGATGTCAATCACTATAAGTAATACACAACTGCTCAAATGTTTCTAAGTTCAGAAAACTTGGAAGAAAACACTGAAAACAACTTTTCAAAAAATTCAGAAAGTTTGATCAAGTTGTTTGGAAAACTTTATAGAAGATTGTAGAAAATGTAGTGTGATTGATATGTCTCGAAATTGAATGCCTATTGCCTTTAAATATGCTTCCAACTAGCCAACATACCAATACCAGAAGGTAGGAATCAGTTGGAGTCACATTTATTCATTTTGCGAGAAGCTATTTCAGTTTGAATCTGAAAACTGACGTAACCATTATGACGAATCAATCACTTGAGAGGTGTAATCGATTACCAAAAGTTTCTTTTACATTGAGTAATTAGTTACTTTCAATTATTTTTTATTGGTAACATGCTACTCTGTTTGGTTAAACGGTCACTCTATCATTCTAACCTATCACTCAATTCAAGTAACTTATTATCCAGCCTTTTGAAAGTTTAACTTCATATTTTAAACCAAGTTTGATATTTTTCAAAAAGATTTCTACTTAAAGTAATAAGACTTTAGGATAGAAGTACATATATCTTAGGGAACTAAATGTCTTGATCATTTGTTGAGAGTGTTTCTAAACCTTCAAGGTCTTCAATTATTTTATTTCTTTTTATGATATTGGTATTTTCATCAAAACCAAATGAATATTAGAAGCAATATCTTCTTCACACACATACATACACACATATATATATANTAATTTGGGCCAATGTAACCCAATTACTATGAATAAAGAGAATAGATATGACGTGAAGACATGCTGAGTACAAAAAGCAAATGCTTACAAGACAACAACAAATGAAAAACAATGAACTCCAATTCAAATCAAACATTATTAACAATTGAAAAACAAGTGAATAGAATTAAAAAAATAATGTTGAAATATAAGGTTTAATTTGGGCC
>NC_032012.1:19502714-19511174 GCF_001865875.1 Lupinus angustifolius
TGAAATATAAGGTTTAATTTGGGCCAATGTAACCCAATTACTATGAATAAAGAGAATAGATATGACGTGAAGACATGCTGAGTACAAAAAGCAAATGCTTACAAGACAACAACAAATGAAAAACAATCAACTCCAATTCAAATCATACATTATTAACAATTGAAAAACAAATGAATAAAATTAAAAAGATAATGTTGAAATATAAGGTTTAATTTGGGCCAATGTAACCCAATTATTATGAATAAAGAGAATAGATATGACGTGAAGACATACTGAGTACAAAAAGCAATTGCTTACAAGACCACAACAAATGAAAAACAATCAACCCCAATTCAAATCAAACATTATTAACAATTGAAAAACAATTGAATAGAATTGAAAAAGAAAATAATGTTGAAATATAAGGTTTAATTCAAGCGATCAAACTTTATTTTCATTTCTTGTCTAATATTTAATCTTCCTTAACCCTCAATTTAACCTTTCAATCTAGATCATAGATCTATTTTATAAAATGAATATTAGAATGACTATTTAAAAGTACAATTGGATCAAAGAATAGAAATTTATATGGATCAGAAGCTTGAAACTTGATTTCAAGTTTTCCCCCTGTCTAAACGAAATATGAAATCCCTATATATGAATGAACATAAACACACAAAATCAAACTACAATATGTTATCAGAACATTAAGAATTACCTTATATGAGTTGATCTTCGATAATTTTTGCAATATCTAAGAATAGATTTGAAGAACTCTTATATCGCTTTCAGCATCTAGGGTTTGCAAGCGAGAAAGTGATGAATCTGGATTCAGATCACACGGCTTATAAAACTTGGCTTTTATACAATTAAGGTGATTGAGAATTTATTTTATAATAAAATTTGTATCAGAAGCAACAAATCATAGAGAGACAAATGTCACATTATGCATTTTAAATACAGAATTAGATGTATCCATAATTATAATGAGAGAACAATATATACTCTCAACAATGTAAGAGTTAATTATATTTTCTATACATTATTCATCACTCATAATGATCATTATTTACTATTTAAATGTAAGTAATTCACATGATAAACAATGCATTAGATGTGTATAATGTTTTGTTTTAATAGTACATTAATATTATGATAATTAATTCCAATTTAAGTAAAGTCATTCATTAAAGGGAAAAAATTGTTTTATAATGAAATAATACAAATTTTATTTTCTATATCATATGATATTATAATTTAAGTAATGTCATTTGATATTTTGAAAATAAGATTATTCTTTATTTAAATAACATTTCTATTTAGTCAAATAAAATAATTTGAAAGGATACTAGGTTCATCTGACCATGTCTAAACCAAAACAATTACACTATATTTAATTACATTTTTTATGAGTGAATTAGAAATTATCATTTTCAATAATATAGGTAAGGACGCAAATGAGGTTGAGTGGGTGTAGGTAGCACTTTACCATTTTCAAAACCACAGTTTTCGTAGATACCTTACGAGTAGAGGGTATCCACGGTCACACAAGAGACTTTTCAATTTTCATTATATATTGCTTTATTTTGTAATAATCAATGTATAAAAATAAAAACATTTAAAGTCATTAATATGATCAATTAATAAAATTATAATCCACTTATTTTGTTAACTCTCATTATTCTCCTCATATATAAGAGATTTTTAATAGATATTTCAAAAATAAATTTTAAAAACATCAGAAATTGTTGTTGCTCAAGTCTTAGCTATGATTAAACTAAGTGAAACCCGATCCGAATAAAGAGAATAGATATTTGGGCCAATGTAACACAATTTAAGAATAGATTGTGAAGAGAAAAATTGGGTCCAATGAAACCCAATTACTAGGAATAAAGAGAATAGATATGACGTGAAGACATGCTGAGTACAAAAAGCAAATGCATACAAGACAACAACAAATGAAAAACAATCAACTCCAATTCAAATCAAACATTATTAACAATTGAAAAACAAATGAATAAAATTAAAAAAGAAAATAATGTTGAAATATAAGGTTTAATTTGGGCTAATGTAACCCAATTACTATGAATAAAGAGAATAGATATGACATGAAGACATCCTGAGTACAAAAAGCAATTGCTTACAAGACGACAACAAATGAAAAACAATAACCCCCTATTCAAATCAAACATTATTAACAATTGAAAAACAAATGAATAAAATTAAAAAAGAAAATAATGTTGAAATATAAGGTTTAATTCAAGAGATTCAAACTTTATTTCATTTCTTGTCCAATATTTAATCTTCCTTAACCCTCAATTTAACCTTTCAATCTAGATCATAGATCTATTTTATAAAATGAATATTAGAATGACTATTTAAAAGTACAATTGGATCAAAGAATAGAAATTTAGATGGATCAGAAGCTTGAAACTTGATTTCAAGTTTTTTCCCTGTCTAACAGAAATATGAAATCCCAATATATGAATGAACCTATAAACACAGAAAAATCAAACTACAATATGTTATCAGAACATTAAGAATTACCTTATATGAGTTGATCTTCGATAATTTTTGCAATATCTAAGAATAGATTTGAAGAATTCTTATATCGCTTTCACCATCTAGGGTTTGCAAGCGAGAAAGGGATGAATTAGGATTCAGAGCACTCGGCATATAAAACTCGGCTTTTATACAATTAAGGTGATTGAGAATTTATTTTATAATAAAATTTGGATCAGAAGCAACAAATCATAGATAGACAAATGTCGTAGTATGCATTTTAAATACAGAATTAGATGTATCCATAACTTTAATGTGAGAACAATATATACTCTCAACAATGTAAGAGTTAATTATATTTTCTATACATTATTCATCATTCATAATGATCATTATTTACTATTTAAATGTAAGTAATTCACATGATAAACAATGCATTAGATGTGTTTAATGTTTTGTTTTAATAGTGCATTAATATTATGATAATTAATTCCATTTTAAGTAAAGTCATTCATTAAAGGGAAATTTTTTTTTTATAATGAAATAATACAAATTTTATTTTATATATCAAATTATATTATAATTTAAGTAAAGTCATTTGATATTTTGAAAATAAGATTATTCTTTATTTAAATAACATTTCTATTTAGTCAAATAAAATATTTTGAAAGGATACTAGGCTCATCTAACCATGTCCCAACCATAACAGTTACACTATATTTAATTACATTTTTTATGAGTGAATTATAAATTATCATTTTCAATAATATACGTAAGGACGCAAATGGGGTTGAGTGGGTGTAGGTAGCACTTTACCGTTTTCAAAACGACAATATTCGTAGATACCTTACGAGTAGAGGGTACCCACGGTCACACAAGAGACTTTTTAATTTTCATTATATATTGCTTTATTTTGTAATAATCAATGTATAAAAATAAAAATATTTAAAGTCATTAATGTGATCAATTAATATAATTATAATCCACTTAATTTGTTAACTTGCACTATACTCCTCATATATAAGAGATTTTTAATGGATATTTATAAAATAAATTTTAAAAACATCAGAAATTTTGGTTGCTCAAGTCTTAGCTATAATTAAACAAAGTGAAACCCGTTCCGAATAAAGAGAATAGATATTTGGGCCAATGTAACACAATTTAAGAATAGATTTTGAAGTGAAAAATTTGGTCCAATGTAACCCAATTACTAGGAATAAAGAGAATAGATATGACGTGAAGACATGCCGAGTACAAAAAGCAAATGCATACAAGACAACAACCAATGAAAAACAATCAACTCCAATTCAAATCAAACATTATTAACAATTGAAAAACAAATGAATAGAATTAAAAAATAAAATAATGTTGAAATATAAGGTTTAATTTGGGCCAATGTAACCCAATTACTATGAATAAAGAGAATAGATATGACGTGAAGACATGCTGAGTACAAAAAGCAATTGCTCAAAGGAAAAACAATCAACTCCAATTCAAATCAAACATTATTAACAATTGAAAAACAAATGAATAGAATTAAAAAATAAAATAATGTTGAAATATAAGGTTTAATTTGGGCCAATGTAACCCAATTACTATGAATAAAGAGAATAGATATGACGTGAAGACATGCTTAGTACAAAAAGCAATTGCTTACAAGACAACAACAAATGAAAAACAATCAACCCCAATTCAAATCAAACATTATTAACAATTGAAAAACAAATGAATAGAATTAAAAAAGAAAATAATGTTGAAATATTAGTTTTAATTTAAGAGATCAAACTTTATTTTCATTTCTTGTCCAATATTTAATCTTCCTTAACCCTCAATTTTACCTTTCAATGTAGATCAGAGATCTATTTTATAAAATGAATATTTAAAAGTACAATTGAATCAAAGAATAGAAATTTATATGGATCAGAAGCTTGAAACTTGATTTCAAGTGTTTTCTCTGTCTAACAGAAATATGAAATCCCTATATATCAATGAACCTATAAACACACAAAAATCAAAGTACAATATGTTATCAGAACATTAAGAATTACTTTATATGAGTTGATCTTCGATAATTTTTTCAATATCTAAGAATAGATTTGAAGAATTCTTATATCGCTTTCAACATCTAGGGTTTGCAAGCGAGAAAGGGATGAATCAGGATTCAGAGCACTCGGCATATAAAACTCGGCTTTTATACCATTAAGGTGATTGAGAATTTATTTTATAGTAAAATTTGGATCAGAAGTAACAAATCATAGAGAGACAAATGTCATAGTATGCATTTTAAATACAGAATTAGATGTATCCATAACTTTTATGAGAGAACAATATATACACTCAACAATGTAAGAGTTATTTTTATTTTCTATACATTATTCATCATTCATAATGTTCATTATTTACTATTTAAATATAAGTAATGCATATGATAAACAAGGCATTACATGTGTATAATATTTTGTATTAATAGTACATTAATATTATGATAATTAATTCCATTTTAAGTAAAGTCATTCATTAAAGGGAAATTTTTTTTTTATAATGAAATAATACAAATTTTATTTTATATATCAAATTATATTATAATTTAAGTAAAGTCATTTGATATTTTGAAAATAAGATTATTCTTTATTTAAATAACATTTCTATTTAGTCAAATAAAATATTTTGAAAGGATACTAGGCTCATCTGACCATGTCCCAACCATAACAGTTACACTATATTTAATTACATTTTTATTGACTGAATTATAAATTATCATTTTCAATAATATAGGTAAGGACGCAAATGGGGTTGAGTGGGTGTAGGTAACACTTTATCGTTTTCAAAACCACACAATTCGTAGATACCTTACGAGTAGAGGTTATCCACGGTCACACAAGACACTTTTTAATTTTCATTATATATTGCTTTATTTTGTAATAATCAATGTATAAAAATAAAAACATTTAAAGTCATTAATATGATCAATTACTAAAATTATAATCCACTTATTTTGTTAACTCTCATTATTCTCCTCATATATATGAGATTTTTAATTGATATTTATAAAATAAATTTTGAAAAGATCATAAATTGTGGTGGCTCAAGTCTGAGCTATGATTAAACTCAGTGAGACACGATCCGAATAAAGAGAATAGATATTTGGGCCAATGTAACCCAATTTAAGAATAGATTTTGAAGTGAAGACATGCTGAGTACAAAAAGAAATAAGGTGATTGAGAGTTTATTTTATAAGGGATGAATCAGGATTCAGAGAACTCACCATATAAAACTCGACTTTTATAAAATTAAGGTGATTGCGAGTTTATTTTATAATAAAATTTGGATCAGAAGCAACAAATCATAGAGAGACAAATGTCCTAGTATGCATTTTAAATACAGAATTAGATGTATCCATAACTTGCATGAGAGAACAATTGATACAATCACGATGTAAGAATTATTTATATTTTCCACACATTATCCATTATTCATAATGATCATTATTTAAATTTTAAATATAAGTAATGCACATGATAAAAGATAACTGCATATAATATTTACACTAATAATACATTAATATTATTATCATTAATTAAAAATTAAGTAAAGTCATTTATTCATGGGAAAAAATTGTTTTATAATAAAATAATACAATTTTTTATTTTGTATATGAAATGACATTATAATTTAAGTAAAGTCATTTGATATATTGAAGAAAAGATTGTTCTTTATTTAAACAACATTTCTATTTAGTTAAATAAAATATTTTGAAAGGATACTAGGCCCATCTCACCATGTCCCAACCATAACAGTTACACTATATTTAATTATATTTTTTATGAATGAATTATAAATTATCATTTTCAATAATGTAAGTAAGGACAATGATGAGGTTGAGTGGGTGTAGGTAGCGCTTTCCCGTTTTCAAAATCACACTATTCGTGGATAGCCTTACGAGTAGTGGGTATCCACGGGGGCACAAGACACTTTTTAAATTTTATTATATATTGTTTTATTTTGTAATAATCAATATATAAAAATAAAAGCATTTAAAGTCCTAAATGTGACCAATTAAGAAAATTATAATCAACTTATTTTGTTAATCTCATTATTCTCCTCAAGTCTTAGCTATGATTAACTAAGTGAAACCCAAGTCAGACATTAAACTAGAAGAAACTTCATATCATGCTTAACCGGTTTAAATGGTTAAACCATATGATCAAACCGATTGATTTTTATATAATTAATAATCATGTATAAATATATAATTATATATAAATGAAAAACTTTGTATAATTAATAACTATGTATAATTATATTGAATTAACATCTTTTTATCTTTTTTGAACTAAGGTAAAATAAAATATTAGAGTAGTGTTATGTTTTTTTTTTAAATTTTAAGTGAACCATTCAAGTCACTTTCGCTGTTATTTCAGTTTAACTGAGTTTAATACAATCAGATCGTAATTTTCCCGGTTTCAAAGCAGTCCAACATCTCATTAGGTTAAAACGTAAATTAGAACCATTTTCAAGTCTTGTTAGTGATCGGACCGATCAGACTATCCAGCCTGGTCCTCTAAACAATGTGATGAATAATGATATTTAAAGATTAATGTACACTGATAGAATATTAGCAACGAATGTTTTTTATATGCAAATATTTTAAAATACGCACAAGAGGTGCCCATCCAATTACAACTTACAATAAAGTTCATTACAAGTATAATGATCGACACATATATTACCGACGAATATGCAATTTTTACAATGTGTATACATTGGTTAAGGCACTCAAATGTACTCAGTACAAAATCCTAGAATTGTAACCCAAGTAGTGAACTTATTTGGGCCAATGTAACCCAATTACTATAAATAAAGAGAAAATAAATAACGTGCAGACATGCAAGTACAAAATGCAATTGCTTACAAGACAACAACAAATGAAGGAAACAATTAACCCCAATTCAAATCAAACATTATTAGCAATTGAAAAACAAATGAATAGAATTAAAAAAGAAAATAATGTTGAAATATAAGGTTTAATTCAAGAGATCAAACTTTATTTTCATTTCTTGTCCAATATTAAATCTTCCTTAACCCTGAATTTAACCTTTCAATCTAGATCAAAGATCTTTTTTATAAAATGAATATTAGAATGAATATTTAAAAGTATATATCTATTGGATCAAAGAATAGAAATTTATATGGATCGGAAGCTTGGAACTTGATTTCACGTTTTTCCCCTGTCTAACATCCATATGAAATCCCTATATATGAATGAAACTATAAACACATAAAAATCAAACTACAATATGTTATCAGCACATTAAGAATTACCTTGTATTAGTTGATCTTCAATAATTTTCACAATATCTAAGAATAGACTTGAAGAATTCTTATATCACTCTCAACATGTAGGGCTCGTAAGCAAGAAAGGGATGAATCAGGATTCAGAGAACTCAGCATATAAAACTCGGCTTTTATACAATAAAGGTGATTTAGAATTTATTAAATAATAAAATTTGGATTAGAAGCAACAAAGCTTGCATTTTACATACATAATTAGTTGTATGCATAACTTTTATTACAGAATCAATATATACACTCGCGACATAAGAGTCATTTATATTGTCCAACATTATCCGTCATTGATAAGTGCCAAAAGTATATACTTTCACCATCATTTTATGGCACTTATCCTATGCAAATTGTAGAAAACCAACTTAAATTAACACTTTTTAGGTAAATTTTGCATGATTAAATAAATTGGTTCCTTATTAGTTCTTGTCCAAGTTTTCTTTGAGTTTTGTAGGAAATTGAATATTAAAGAATAAATTCAAAGATGGATAAGAATTCAAGCCAAAATTCAAGACAAAAGCTCAAAATGAATTGCTAAAAGTAATCAAGTTAAAGCATGGCATGCTATGTGCTTAATTTGGTTACTTAGCCTTGAAGAAAGGTAGCTTACTTCGTCTTGAAGAAACCTAAGTTAAG
>NC_032012.1:19511274-19512274 GCF_001865875.1 Lupinus angustifolius
AGCAACTTGCAAAAATCAAATGCTTACCTTAACTTAAAGAAAACAGCCCAAAAGTGCCAAGCAACCAACAAAAATCAAGTAACAAACCAAAGGAAAAAAGGTTGCTTCACCATGAAGAAATAAAGCACAAAGTTGTCCAGCCAAACCAAGCACCAGACCAGGTCAGGCAGGCACCAAGCACCAGGCTAGGTCAGTCAAGCACCAAGCACCAGGCCAGGTCAGCCAAGCACCAAGCACCAGGCCAGGTTAGGCAGGCACCAAGCACCAGGCCAGGTCAGCCAGCACCAAGCACCAGGTCAGGTCAGCTAAGCTGCTGAAACAGGCAACTTAGCTTGGGACCAGTCAGCTAAGCGGCTAAAACATGCAGCTAAGTGGGGAACCAGGTCAGCCAAGCTGCTGAAACATGTAGCTTAGCAGGGAAACATGTAGGCTAAGCGGCTGGCGCACCAGAAAAGTGTTTTTTTGGTCAAATCATGGAACATCTTACTTTTTCTTTGCTTAAAGGCCAAGAACATGACCTCATGGATGACATAAGGCTATGACAAGAAGGAGGAGGTGTCACCATGCATATAACGTAGCCCACCATAGGGGTCAAGTACGGGCCAAAATGGCTCTTCATAGAGACCAAAGGTGAGCAACTTAGCTGCCAAACAAGGCAACTGAGCATCAAGCACTTTGCCCTATAAAAAGGCACAAAATTCTCATTTGAAAAACATTGTAAATTCATTCTAAATTGTTCCTAGTTGATTCCTCTTCTTTTCCTTTCATTTTAGGTAGTTTTTAGGCTAGTTTTAGAGTAGTTTTTCATAGAATTCAAGAGGAGAAAAGGAGAAGGCAAATGAGATGCAAAAATCAATTTTGTACTCTCATTTGGAACTCAAAAGCATCCAATCCTTGGATGGATAGCTCATCCTCCTGAAAGTGTGCATGTCAAGAGGAACACTTTGGAAAGCTCTCCTTGAACGTCATGGTTTTGATGAGGACAACGTGTGCCTAAAAG
>NC_032012.1:19512374-19512735 GCF_001865875.1 Lupinus angustifolius
AGGAGGATTTCAGACCTTGGTGTTTGGGGTTAACCAAAGTAAAACATAAGAACTTGTCTAAGTAGTTCAAACTCAAAAGAAGATGAGAAATAAATTTTCCTTAATAAAAAAGATCTCGTCTCCTCAAGAATTTGTTAATATCTAGTTTTATGTTCATTGTTTACTTGTTTATATTCACTTTAAACAAAAACCAATCAAAATATGTTCAACTCCATTATTTGTGCAGTGACATATTTATATGATTTATTTTAGTAGGCAATTACTTGTGGTTCGACATAACCCTATACTATACTACAATTGAATCTTGAAAGACGTGTAAATTGTAAAATAGTAAAGTGTTATCAATAAATTTATTTGTTGA
>NC_032012.1:19512835-19526945 GCF_001865875.1 Lupinus angustifolius
TACTTAATAATTATGTAATAGGTAATTGCTTCGATACCATTATACCGGCGTTAGAATTTATTCTAACAAAGCCGAGATGAGGCAAAGAAGGAATGACTTATTCACATGATTATTAAGAAAGTAAGTTGTAACTGGAATATTCTTGAAACCATTACACCGGCGTTGGAATTTATTCTAACAAAGCCGAGAAGACGAACAAAGAATAAAACCGAGTTCTCTTACTTACAAAAGGAACATAACGAAAATGAGAGTAATAACCTCTCAACAAATTGGCACTGCTGTCAGCACGATTTGTTGAGGGGGATAAACTCCAAACAACATCGAAAATATCTTTCAACAGTCATTCATAATGATCATTATTTACTTTTTAAATACAATTAATGCACATGATAAACAATATGTTAAATGCATATAATACATTGCATTAATAGTATATAAATATTATGCTCATTAATTCCAAATTAAGTAAAGTCATTTATTCAAGGGGAAAAATTGTTTTATAATAAAATAATACATTTTTTATTTTGTATATCAAATGACATTATATTTTAAGTAAAGTCATTTGATATTTTGAAGATAAGTTTGTTTTTTATTTAAACTAGTTTGTTGATAGACACTTCGTGTTTGTTGACCCATATATTTGTATTTTAGAGAATTAGAATGTTTTTTATTGGATGTACTTCATGTTATAATTTTTGTAATTATTATAATATCCAACTTAAATGAGATGTATTATTTATAGTCATCTAGGGTTATATGGTTTTAATTTATAAATAAAAAATATTAAAGACAAATTAGGAAACTAAAATCGGTAGTTATTTCAAGTTTTGGCTTTATATATAGTATAAATTTTTATTTTGGAGAATTAGAATTTTTTTATTAGATGTACGTCATGGTATAATTTTTGTATTTATTATAATATTCAATTTAAACTGAGATGTGTTAATTATAGTTCTGCAGGATTATATGATTTTACTTTGGTAATAAAAAATATTAAAAACAAAATAGGAAAATAGAATCATGGTGGTAGTTATTTCAAGTTTTGACTTTATATATTGTATAAATGATATTTCAATCTAGTCAAATAAAATATTTTGAAAGGATACTAGGCTCATCTGACCATGTCCCAACCATAATAGTTACACTATATTTAATTACATTTTTATGAGTGAATTAATATATTTCTTTATTTGAAAATTAAAACATTTAAAGTCATTAGTGTGATAAATTAAGAAAATTATAATCCACTTATTTTGCTAACACTCATTATTCTCCTCATGTATAAGAGATTTTTAATGGATATTTATAAAATAAATTTTAAAAAGATTAGAAATTGTGGTTGCTTCAAGTTTTAGCTATGATTAACTAACTGAAACCCAAGTAGGACATTAATCAAGAAGAGACTTTATATGAGGTTTCATTAGTTTAAATGTTAAACCATTTGATCAAACCGAGTGATTTTTATATAATTAATAATCATTTATAAATATATAATTATATATAAATAAATACTTTATATAATTAATAATTATGTATAATTATATTAAATTAACATTTTTTTTGTCTTTTTTGAACTAAGGTAAAATAAAACATTCGAGTAGTGTTCTTTTTTTTTTTAATTTTAAGTGAACCGTTCAGGTCACTTTCCCGGTTATTCCAGTTTAACTAGGTTTAATATAGTCAGATCGGAATTTTCCCGATTCAAAGCAGTCCAACCTCTCATTAGGTTAAAACGTAAATTAGAACCATTTTCAAGTCTGGTTAGTGATCGGACCGGTCAGACTATCCAGTCTGGTCCTCGAGACAATGTGATGAATAGAGATATTTAAAGATTATAATACACTGAAAGAATATCAGCAACAAATGTTTTTTTTATAAGCAAATATATTAAAATAGAGGAGTCCACCCAATTACAACTTACAATAAAGCTCAATACAAGTACAAGGATCGACACACATATTACAAACCAATATGCAATTTTTACAATGTGTATACGTTGGTTAAGGCACTCAAATGTACTCAGTACAAAATCCTTGAATTGTAACCCAAGTAGTGAACTTATTTGGGCCAAAATACCCAATTACTATGAATTAAGAGAAAATAAATAACGTGAAGACTTGCGAGTACAAAAAACAATTGTTTACAAGACAACAAACAAATGAAGGAAACAATCGACCCCAATTGAAATCAAACATTATTAACAATTGAAAAACAAATGAATAGAATTAAAAAAGAAAATAATGATGAAATATAAGGTTTAATTCTAGAGATCAAACTTTATTTCCATTTCTTGTCCAATATTAAATCTTGCTTATCCTTCAATTTAACCTTTCAATCTAGATCATATATCTATTTTATAAAATGAATATTAGAATGAATATATAAAAGTACAAATATATCAGATCAAAGAATATAAATTGATATGGATCAGAAGCTTGGAACTTGATTTCAAGTTTTTCCCCTGTCTTACATACATATGAAACCCCTATATATAAATGAAGCTATAAACACACAAAAATCAAACTACAATATCTTATCAGAACATTATGAATTTTCATATATGAGTTGATCTTCAATAAATTTCGCAATATCTAAGAATTGATTTGAAGAATTCTTATATCGCTCTCAACATCTAGGGTTCGTAATCGAGAAAGGGATGAATCAGGATTCAGAGAACTCACCATATAAAACTCGGCTTTTATACAATTAAGGTGATTGAGAATTTATTTTATAATAAAATTTGGACCAAAAGTAACAAATCATAGAGAGACAAATGTCCTAGTATGCATTTTAAATACAGAATTAGATGTATCCATAACTTGCATGAGAGAACAATATATACACTCAGGATGTAAGAGTTATTTATATTGTCTATTCATTATCCGTCATTCATAATGATCATTATTTACTTTTTAAATATAAGTAATGCACATGATAAATGATGCTGTATAATACTTTGCATCAACAATACATTAATATTATGATCATTAATTCAATTTTAAGAAAGTCATTTATTCATGGGAAAATTTGTTTTATAATAAAATAATACAATTTTTATTTTGTATATCAAATGACATTATAATTTAAGTAAAGTCATTTGATATTTTGAAGATAAGATTGTTCTTTATTTAAATAACATTTCTATTTAGTGAAATAAAATATTTTGAAAGGATACTAGGCCTATCTAACCATGTCCCAATCGTAACAGTTACACTATATTTAATTATATTATTTATGAGTGAATTATAAATTATCATTTTCCATAATGCTAGAAAGGACGACAATAGGGTTAAATGGGTGTAGATAGCGCTTTCCCGTTTTCAAAACCACACTATTCATGGATGCCCTTACGAGGAGCGGGTACCCACGGGTACACATGAGACTTTTTAAATTTTTGTATATATTGTTTTATTTTCCAAAAAATCAATATATAAAAATTAAAACATTTAAAGTCATTAATGTGATCAATTAAGAAAATTATAATCCACATATTTTGTTAATTCTCATTATTCTCCTCATGTATAAGAGATTTGTAATGGATATTTATAAAATAAATTTTAAAAAGATGAGAAATTGTGGTTGCTTGAAGTCTTAGTTATGATTAACTAAGTGAAACATGAGTCAGACATTAAACTGGAAGAGACTTCATATTAGGCTTAACCGGTTTAAATGGTCAAACCATCTTATCAAAGTGAGTGATTTTTATATAATTAATTATCATTTATAAATATATAATTATATATAAATGAAAAAAATTATATAATTAATAATTATGTATAATTTTATTGAGTTAACATTTTTTTATCATTTTTGAACTAAGGTAAAATAAAACATTGGAGTAGTGTTCTGTTTTTTTTTTAATTTTAAGTGAACTGTTCAGGTCACTTTCCCGGTTATTCTAGTTTAACTGAGTTTAATACAGCCAGATCAGAATTTCCCCGGTTCAAAGCAGTCAAACCTCTCATTAGGTTAAAACGTAAATTAGAACCATTTTCAAGTCTGGTTAATGATCACATCAGTCAGACTATCCAGTCTGGTCCTTGAAACAATGTGATGAATACTGATATTTAAAGATTATAATACACTGATAGAATATTAGCAACAGATGTTTTTATTAAAAGCAAATATATTAAAAACGGGCATAAGAGATACCAACTCAATTACATCTTAAAATGAAATTTAATACAAGTATAAGTATCGGCAAACATATTACCAACGAATGTGCAATGTATACAATGCGTATACATTGGTTAAGGCACTCAAATGTACTCAGTACAAAATCCTGGAATTGTAACCCTAGTAGTAAACTTCTTTGGGCTAATGTAACCCACTGACTATGAATAAAGAGAAAACATATAATGTGAAGACATGCGAGTAGAAAAAGCAATTGCTTACAAGACAACAACAAATGAAGGAAACAAGCAACCCCAATTCAAATAAAAAATTATTAACAATTGAAAAAAATGAATAGAATTAAAAAAGAAAATAATGTTGAAAAATAAGGTTTAATTCAAGAGATCGAACTTTATTTTCATTTCTTGTCCAATATTAAATCTTGCTTAACCTTCAATTTATCCTTTCCATCTAGATCATATATCTGTTTTATAAAATGAATATTAGAATGAATATTTAAAAGTACATATCTATTGGATCAAGGAATATAAATTTATATGGTTCAGAAGCTTGGAACTCGATTTCAAGTTTTTCCCTATCTAACATACATATGAAATCCCTATATATGAATGAACCTATAAACACACAAAAATCAAACTACAATATGTTATCAGAGCATTATGAATTACCTTATATGAGTTGATCTTCATTAATTTTTGCAATATCTAAGAATTGATTTGAAGAAATCTTATATCGCTCTTAGCATCTGGGGTTCGTAAGCGAGAAAGGGATGAATCAGGATTTAGAGAACTCACCATATAAAACTCGACTTTTATAAAATTAAGGTTTATGAGAATATATTTTATATTAAAATTTGGATCAGGAGCAACAAATCATAGAGAGACAAATGTCCTAGTATACATTTTAAATACAGAATTAGATGTATCCATAACTTAGGTGAGAGAACAATATATACACTCACGATAAGAGTTATTTATATTGTCCACACATTATCCATTATTCATAATGATCATTATTTACTTTTTAAATATAACTAATGCACATGATAAACAATGCATTAACTGCGTATAACACTTTGCATTAATAATACATTAATATTATGATCATTAATTCAAAATTAAGTAAAGTCATTTATTCATGGAAAAAAAATTATAATAAAATTATACAATTTTTTTATTTTTTATATCAAATGACATTATAATTTAAGTAAAGTCATTTGATATTTTGAAGATAAGATTGTTCTTTATTTAAATATCATCTCTATTTACTCAAATAAAATATTTTGAAAGGATACTAGGTCCATCTAACCATGTCCCTACCGTTACAGTTATACTATATTTAATTATATTTTTATCATTGAATTATAAATTATCATTATCAATAATGTAAGTAAGGACGACAATGAGGTTGAGTGGGTATAGGTAGCGCTTTCCCGTTTTCAAAGCCACACTATTCATGGATACCCTTACGAGTAGCGGGTATCCACATGCACACAAGAGACTTTTTAAATTTTATTATATATTATTTTATTTTGTAAAAATCAATATATAAAAATTTAAAAATTTAAAGTCATTAATGTGATCAATTAATAAAATTATAATTCACTTATATTGTTAACTCTGAAAGTGCAAATTGTCAAGAATATCACTAGCAATGCTTTGCCTATGTTTTGATGAGGACAATGTTCTATTAAAGCTTGAAGATGGCTCAACAATCAACATGTCTAGAGCCATTGGTCATATCTAGACTAGGATATATAAATAGAGTCATTATTCTAAGTAGCCTGGGATGTGTGTCTTAGTTAGTGAGTTTAGGTGAGGTGAACCTAGGTGCAAGTCTCTCAAGCCATTATAAATGTCATATCACATCCATGAGACATATCATCTAGTTAATTGTATGTTCATGCATTAATCATACATATTATATGTACATATTAGGCATAATATAATTGCTAAAACATGTATAGAAGTTAAGCATAACATATGAGTAGTTTACCTTTTGAACTACGTGTTTTAATATGTTGGTTAATTGATTAACGTGGTGACTTAATCGATTAACTCAACTGTTTTTCTGTTATATCAGTGTTTCTGTTACAACTAGTTTCTATTTCAATTCTGCTGCACTGGTTAATCGATTAACGGGTTACCTTAATCGATTAACAGGTCTGTTTTGTGTTATAATTGTTTTCTGTCTTAACTGCTTAACTAATTGCAACGAATTCAACTCTCAAAACTTCATTGTATAAGTTGAGGCAATCTCCAGAAAAATGTAGCATTGCATTACATTGTATAGGATTGATTTAGAGAGCATATTTCGTATTTGCATTCTGTTTTTGCAACAGAGAATTGCATGTGTGAGGAAGAGAGATTAACATGCCTTATTGATTCTTTGATTTGCATACTGTTTTTCATATGCTTAGTCTCATACTTATCTTGCTCACATGTTCATGCATTATTAGTACAGATTCTTAGAGAGATATATTGATTACTATTTTTGATTAACTCACATGTATTTGATGGCTTGAGTGAATTGTGAGTGAGTTAGTCTTTAGGTCTTTTACGTGTAATATTTCAAGCATTATTGTGCTTATAATACCTTGCTTTTGTACTCTGTTTTTGTGTGTATTAGATTGATCTCTTGGTGTCTTATCACGATAGAGATATGGATTCTTCACAAAGACTTGGAGGTCTTGATTTGAGAACAAGAATCATGGCTGGGGCTGTTTCGCGAGAAAGGTTTTCTCAACCGATAGGTAGAGTCAAACCAAGGGTTAGGTGTTCTAGATTTCAAGAAAGAAGCGTCCTATGTTTTGTAAATTGAATTGGTGCATGCGATTATACTTGTATTCAATATTGTGAAGAAGAAAATCTCCCAAGATCAGAAGGGGAGGCCTGGGTGTAGTTTGTAGTGGACCGCAAACGAACTAGGATAAAAATCCATCTTCGCACGTTGTTCTCTCCTTAAATCTTCTTTACTTTTCTTGTTGTTTCAATTCAAGTTAATAACTGATATTTTGCATAATTGTACCCTGCCATATGCTTGTTAATATTGCTTAAAAGTATCTGCTTTATCTCTGCTCATTTGATTTTAAATATCTGCGAAATTTGCTGCTCTGATCATTCTGTTTTGTGTGTGTGTTAATCAATGAAGACCAGTTGTTAATCGATTAACTGGGCTGTTTCCAGAACTGGGTTTTGGTGCGAGAAGCGGTGATTGATAACCGCTACACCTATTCAACCTCCCTTCTAGGTGTTCCTAGGCCACTGATACCTAACAAACTCTCATTATTTTCCTAATGTATAAGAGATTTTTAATGGATATTTATAAAATAAATTTTAAAAAGATGAGAAATTGTGGTTGCTTCAACTCTTAGCTATGATTAACTAAGTGAAACTCGAGTCAATCATTAAACTGGAAGAGACTTCATATTAGGATTAACTGGTTTAAATGGTCAAACAATGTGATCAAACCGAGTTATTTTTATATAGTTAATAATCATTTAGAAATATATAATTATATATAAATGAATTTTTTTATATAATTAATAATTATGTATAATTATATTGAACTAACATATTTTTATCTTTTTTGAACTAAGGTAAAATAAAACATTGGAGTAGTGTTCTGTTTTTTTTTTATAATTTCAAGTGAACTGTTCAGGTCACTTTCCCAATTATTCCAGTTTAACTGAGTTTAATACAGCAAGATCGAAAAGCAATTGTGTACAAGACAACATCATATGAAGGAAATAATCAACCCCAATTCAAATCAAACATTATTAAAAAGGAAAAACAAATGAATAGAATTAAAAAAGAAAATAATGTTCTAAGGTTTAATTCAAGAGATCAAACTTTATTTTCATATCTTGTCCAATATTAAATCTTGCTTAACCTTCAATTTAACCTTTCAATCTAGATCATATATCTATTTTATAAAATCAATATAAGAATGAATATTAAAAAGTACATATCTATTGGATCAAAGAATATAAAAATATATGGATCAGAAGCTTGGAACTTGATTTCAAGTATTTTTCCTGTTTAACATACATATGAAATCCCTATAAAGCTATAAACACACAAAAATCAAACTATAATATGTTATTAGAACATTAAGAATTACCTTATATGAGTTGATCTTCATTAATTTTGGTAATATCTATGAATTGATTCGAAGAATTGTTATATCGCTCTCAACATTTGAGGTTCGTAAGCGAGAAAGGGATGAATTAGGATTCAGAGAACTCACCATATAAAACTCGACTTTTATACAATTAAGGTGATTGAGAATTTATTTTACAATAAAATTTGGATCAGAAGCAACAAATCATAGAGAGACAAATGTCCTAATATGCATTTTAAATATAGAATTAGATGTACCCATAACTTGCATGAGAGAATAATATATACACTCACGATGTAAGAGTTATTTATATTGTCCATGCATTATCCATTATTCATAATGATCATTATTTACTTTTTAAATATAAGTAATGCACATGATAAAAGATGCATTAATTGTATATAATACTTTACACTAATAATACATTAATGATCATTAATTCAAAATTAAGTAAAGTCATTTATTCGTGGGAACAATTTGTTTTATAATAAAATAGCACAATTTTTTATTTTGTATATCAAATGACATTATAATTTCAGTAAAGTCATTTGATATTTTGAACATAAGATTGTTCTTTATTTAAATAACATTTCTATTTAGTCAAATAAAATATTTTGAAAGGATACTAGGCCCATCTGACCATGTCCCAACCATAACAGTTATACTATATTTAATTATATTTCTTTTATAAATGAATTATAAATTATCATTTACAATAATGTAAGTAAGGACGACAATGGGATTGAGTGGGTGTAGGTAGCGCTTTCCTGTTTTCAAAACCACACTATTCGTGGATACCCTTACGAGTAGCTGGTATTCACGGGCGCACAAGACACTTTTTAATTTTATTATATATTGTTTTATTTTTTAATAGTCAATATATAAAAATAAAAACATTTAAAGTCATAAATGTGATCAATGAAGAAAATTATAATCCCCTTATTTTGCTAACTCTCATTATTCTCCTCATGTATAAGAGATTTTTAATGTATATTTATAAAATAAAATTTAAAAAGATGAGAAATTGTGGTTGCTTCAAGTCTAAGCTATGATTAATTAAGTGAAACCCGAGTCGGACATTAAACTGAAAGAGACTTCATATCAGGCTTAACCGGTTAAACCATATGATCAAACCGATTGATCTTTATATAATTAATAATCATGTATAAATATATAATTATATATAAATGAAAAACTTTATATAATTAATAGTTATGTATGATTATATTGAATTAACATCTTTTTATCTTTTTTGAACTAAGATAAAATAAAACATTTTAGAAGTGTTCTGCTTTTTATTTTTTTATTTTAAGTGAACCGTATAGGTCACTTTCCCGATTATTCCATTTTAACTGAGTTTAATACAGTCATATCAGAATTTCTCGGTTCAAAGCAGTCCAACCTCCCATTAGCTTAAAATGTAAATTATAACCATTTTCAATTCTTGTTAGTGATCGGACTGGTCAGACTATCCAGTCTGGTCCTCGAAACAATGTGATGAATAATGATATATAAAGATTATAATACTGATAGAATATTAGCAACGAATGTTTTTTTATATGCAAATATTTTAAAATACGTAAAAGAGGTGCCCACCCAATTACAACTTAGAATAAAGTCATTACAAGTATAAGGATTGGCACACATATTACCAACGAATATGCAATTTTTACAATGTGTATACATTGGTTAAGGCACTCAGTACAAAATCGTAGAATTGTAACCCAAGTAGTGAACTTATTTGGGCCAATGTAACTCAATTACTATGAATAAAAAGAGAAAACAAATAACGTGAAGACATGTGCGTACAAAAAGCAATTACTTATAAAACTAAAAAAATGAAGGAAACAATCATCCCCAATTCAAATCAAACATTATTAACAATTGAAAAACAAATGACTAGAATTAAAAAGAAAACAATGTTGAAATATAAGGTTTAATTCAAGAGGTGGAACTTTACTTTCATTTCTTGTCCAATATTTAATCTTGCTTAACCTTCAATTTAACCTTTCAATTTAGATCTAGATCTATTTTATAAAATGAATATAAGAATGAATATTTAAAAGGACATATTTATCTGATCAAAGAGTTGATATTTATATGGATCTGAAGCTTGAAACTATGATTTCAAGTTTTTTCTCAGTCTAACATACATATGAAATCCCTATATATGAATGAAGCTGTAAATACAAAAAAATCAAATTACAAAGTGTTATGAGGATATTAAGAATTACCTTATATGAGTTGATCCTCGATAATTTTCTCTGTATCTAAGAATAGATTTGAAGAATTTTTATATCGCTCTCGACATTTAGGGTTCGTAAGCGAGGAAGGGATGAACCAGGATTAAATGAAATAAGAGAACTCAACATATAAAACCCAACTTTTATACAATTAAGGTGAGAATTTAATTTATTATAAAATTTGTATTGAAAGCAACAAATCATAAAGAGACAAATGTCCTAGTATGCATTTTGAATACATAATTTGATGTATGCATAACATTTATGAGAGAGAAATGTAAATACTCCTAATATAAGAATTATTTATACTGTCACACATTATCCATTATTCATAATGATTATTATTTATTTTTTAAATATAAATAATGAAATTGACAATGCATTAACTATGTATAATACATTTTATTAATAGTGCATAAATATTATGGTAATTTATTTTAAGTTAAGTAAAGTCATTTGTTCATGGGAAAAATTTGTTTATGTCAATTTATAATAAAATACCACAATTTTTTCTTCCTATATCCAGCGACATTATAATTGAAGTATCGTCATTTGATATTTTGAAGATAAGATTGTTCTTTATTTTAATCATATTTTTATTTAGTGAAATAAAATATTTCAAATGGATACTGGGAATCTGACCATGTCCCAACCATAATAGTTACAATATATCTAATTATATTTTTTAAGAGTTAATTGTAAAATATTTCTTCCAAATTATCATTTTCAATAATATTAAGTTAATATAGCTTAACATATTGGATTTTTATGGAATTCATAATTGATTCAGCAAAGCTAGCACCAAGTGAGATACTAGAAATGTATTTATACAAGCTGAAGAGAAAAGCCTAAAAAAGGAAAGTTGTTAAATTAGTTACATGTTGGCTAGGCAGAAAAGGAAATAATATATAATGTACTTGGACATGATTGATGCATAGATACAACCACTGCTTTTAGGCAATATTTCCAATATCCCCCCTCAAGTTGGGGAGTATATGTTTAAGATGTCCAACTTGCCAAGAAGATAAGAGAAAGTGGTCGTGTCCAAAGCTTTAGTGAACAAGTCATGAGGTTGCTCTAAAGTGGAAATGGGGAGCAAATGGAAGAGACGAGCTTGGAGGCATTCTCTAACAATGTGATAATCAATATCAATATGTTTGGTACGTTCATGAAACATGGAATTGGCAGTAATGTACCGAACTGAGTTGTTATCACAGTACAGAAGAGAAGGCTTGATAAAGGAGATTGGAAAGCTATCAAGCAAGTATGTTAACCATTGGAGCTCACAAGCGGTGGCAGCAAGAGCTCTGTACTCAGCTTCAGATGATGATCTTGCAACCATGGTTTGCTTTTTAGAACACCATGAGACAAGTGAATGACCAAGGACAACATAATACCCAGAAAATGAACATATGGAATCAATGCAAGTGGCCCATTCTGAGTCACTGGAGGCCTTTAATTGAAGAGCAGAGGTGGTAAGGTAGAAAATGCCCTGTCCAGGAGTTGCTTTAATGTGTCGAAGAATTATGGTCAAAGCCAGTTCATGAGCATTAGTAGGTGCACTTATAAATTGGCTTAATTATTGAATAGAAAAACTGAGATCGAGTCTTGTGTTTGTAAGATAAAGTAACCTTCCAACCAATCTTCTAAAGGCAACAAGATTTGAATAAGGACCAGACGAATCCTTGGAAAGTAAAGTGCCTTTGGCAATAGGAGTGGAAATAGGTTTTGCAGCCAAAAAACTAGTATCAGCTAAGATATCTAAGGTATACTTTCTTTGGCTCAATGTGATTCCCTTGCTTGATCTTGCAACTTCAAGGCTAATGAAATATTTCAAGGGGCCAAGATCCTTAATTCTAAATAGTATGTGAAGATTGTGCTTAACAAAGGCAATTCCAGATGCATTATTGCCACACAAAATCAGATCATCCATATAAATGAGGATCACAGTGAAGCTAGATGATTGTTTCTTGGTGAATACCCATCTATGTAAGAGTGTAGGAAAGTTGTTGGTACCATTCCCTACTGGCTTGATTCAATCCATAAAGGGATTTGTGAAGTTTGTAACGCCCCGAAAAATACTTCTCAAAAACATTGCGGAAAAATGTGTATTTTTTTTTGAAATGGTGATGTATAAAATTGTTTCCTTTTTTAAAACCTTCCTTTTCCAGGACATCACTTTAAGTAACTCGAATGCAGAAAATCAACTTATCGTTATCGAATGATAACTTAACCTGATTAACACAATGCGTATAATCGGTTAAGTCAGAATTAGTTCATACAAACTAAGTCAACAAAGGCGGAAACTACATCGCAACTAAACATATACAAAATCCAAAAAGAAACACGGCCCCCATCAAAACAAAAGGGGGACATCGACTTGCCCACAAGTTGACTCAGAAGATTCTAGGAATGCTGGACCCTTCACTCGAGTCCTCTTCCTCTTCTGAGTCAGACACGAGGGCGATCACCTCCACCGAACTCTCGACATTCACGAGTTCAATGACCTCGTCTTCCTCCTCTTCCTCCTCCACCTCGTTATGCCACAACCCCGCGACATAATTTGGAGGAGATGACATTCTCAGAATCAGAGTCTTCTTGTAGGAACCTCCTCCAAGAACCCGACTCCTCTGGGCTCTACTGGATGACGGAACATACAAACAATCCGCCCACGTCCTCCGACCGTGGGAGGGAACTGCGCCGTCACTCTTGACTGGCGGGTGTCAGAGTCCTACATCTAGAGACATCAGTCTCGTTGGCGGTAATGTGAAGGAAGCGTCAATGTAAGCGTCAGGGTGAGGGATCATCATCGATGATCCGTTGCACTCCATGTGCAACGACAGACTACAGGGGCCTGTGTAAGTGTATCAGCGCCCATCATTGACCCATTGTCCCGCCGGGGACATCGTGAAGTGATAGTCGCGGATGTGAGTGCTGTTGTTGGCCATCTGCATAACAAATATATACAAAACAAGAACAATATAGCAGAGAGAGTAAGACATCTAATGAACATAAATTCATTGACGGTGTGGACTTATGCAGAACATCACACTCAGACATAAAATATATTTAAACATATAATTTATCATTTATCATCAACATCATGAAGAAATTCATAACTTACCATTTATTCCAACAATATCAATACATCAAATAATATAATTAATATTCTACTCATAACCATATCACATACATAAACATAGGAATATACAATGAGTATAGCTCACATGTGGGAACCACTTCCATCTTCCACAATGATAATGTATGCATGATATGTCATGATCATCCACCTTACACCAATATCCATCCAACATCCTAATCGGAAATAATCGAGAGTACAGGTCCCGTACCAAGCCGTTTTGTACCACCCGAAATAACATATCCTCACAAGGAATTAAAAATAGATCGATTGGTTCCCTCAGGAACAGTCCTACTCGGACCTAGGTCGTACAAACGCTTTCTGGGCATCCCTCTCATCGATCACGAATGCAATCCCGAGGTCGTCAGAGAGTGCCTAGTGTGGCATGTGAGAACTGTCCGATCCAACAGGGTACCTCCCCAGGAATACAAGGGACTCGTCTCACCCAGACTCTCCCTCAAGACATTGTTGG
>NC_032012.1:19527045-19527885 GCF_001865875.1 Lupinus angustifolius
CCATCACCGAATAATCCTGGACGGTCACATGACCAAGCCTCTTACGGTCGGTCGATCGTTGTTCAGTGATATCATGTATCCTTACTAGGGTACCCCCCTTAGTTCACGACCTCAAGTCGGATACTTGCCCAACAAGACATAAACACAAACAATGTTTTCATACCTTTGTGGAGTCAGGCTTCAAATCTAAGCCATGATCTCATCCCACAACCTTTATATCACAACACACCCTACCCGGGTTCATCACATTGTTCACAATATCATTTTATTCCAATCATCCTACACCGTCCCTCGCCCAAGCGGGGACTAGTCGCTCAAGCGACAATTCATCTTTAAATCTCAAATAAACTGAAGCTTTCCTCGCCCATGCGAAGGTATTATAACCCAAGCGAGACCTCCCTCGCCCAAGCGAGAGGATTCTAGAAACTCAATAAAATCCTGAGTTTTTTTTTCTTTCTTTTTTTTCTTTTTCTTTCGCCCAATCGGGCTTTTGCTCGCCCGGGCGAGAAATCTCTCGCCCAAGCGAGAGAATTCCCAACTTTCATCGAAATCCTTGGCCTTTTTCGCCTAAGCGGGACCCTTGCTCGCCCAAGCGAGGATTTGTCGCCCGGGCGAGGAGTTCCATAACCCAAAACTTCCCCTCGCCCAAGCGAAACTGTGCTCGCCCAGACGAGAGTTTCTCACCCAAGCGACAGGGACTTTGACAGAATGCCAACTTTTGCCCTTTTCGACAACCGAAACACATTTATACATGGTTTTTCAAACACCTGCACCCAGAAAAGTTCCCAACAACATTCATATACAATATTCAACACATTTCATCAACAATCATATATATTC
>NC_032012.1:19527985-19569534 GCF_001865875.1 Lupinus angustifolius
TTCAACGGTTGAATATGTTCTTGACATACTCATGAACAACATACTTCAATATCATCTACATCCATTGGTTGAATGTGAAGAGATTGAAGGTTGAAAGAAGAAGAAAAGATGATGAGAGTAACTTACTCTCCAATCTTCAACTTGCCAAGCTTTTTGCAAAGTGTTAATGTATGAAGATACATGGGTATTTATAGAGTTGTGGGGTGGGAGAAATCTGATTTCTAAACCAAATTCCCAAGGCAATCTAGCAAATCTAAGAAGGTTAGTGAATCATGGGTTAAGTGAATGATTTAGGGGATTTGGTGGTAGTGAAATCTATAAGATTTAGTGGTTAGATTTTGTGAAGTGACTCATGCGACGCGATGACTTCTACGAAACACGCACGATTAAAACCATGCTCGAGTATTGTCGGCCAATATTCGAGTAGTAAAAAATGATCGCCCAATTTTACGTTACGGTTGTAACTTCGAATTTCGGCATTCCGAGTGAAAATATTCTAGAAAATCGTTATAGACCAGCTCAGGGTCTATCTTGACTCGAAATGTGATTACAAAGCCAATGGCGCGATCGGAATTCGATTCCGAGTTACGGAACTTAAAAACCACTTTTTGAGCCGTACCGGGTGAGATTTGACCTCGACAGTGGTCCAAAACCGACTGTCTCCTCAAATCATGAAAATTTACCACCAAATTGGAAATAGAATTATAAGACTAAAACTCAACTACCGTTTCGTCTAATTCTTTACCGAAAATTCCCAGAAATTCATTTTCGAAAATATAATTAATAAAAATATTAATAAAGTCTTATAATTCAAGATCGTAAAATTCGCGGTGTTACAAAGTTCACACACTTGATTGGCTTTGGAACACAATAAACCTTGAGGAATCATCATATATACATTCTCTTTTAGGTCACCATGTAAAAATGCGTTGTTAACATCAAGTTGATGTAACAACCAATTTTCAGATGCAACAATGGCCAAGACAAGCCTAACTGTAGTTAGTTTGATAACTGGTGCAAAGGTGTCAAAAAATCAATACCTTATGTTTGATCATACCTTTTTGCAACAAGCTATGCTTTGATCATACCCATTTTGATCCAATTGGGACTTTGTCTACTGGCAAATCAACAATACTCCAAGTGTTATTTGTTTCCAGTGCCTCAAGTTTAGCTTGCATAGCATCAATCCGTTCGGGATATTTTATGGTTGTGTGTATGATTGAGGTTCAGTATGTGTAGAAATGGAAAGAATATGTGCAAGATGGTGAGAAGAAATGGAAGAGTAGGATAGTACATAAGAAAGAGGACGGGTAACTTGTGGTGAGTTTGTGATGGCCTGGTGAAGGAAATTGCAATGGAAGTCATGCAAGTATGTAGGGGGTGACAAATTCTGGTGGATTTTCTAATAGTTTGATGGTCAGAAGATGTGGATTGAGTGTGTGGAGGAGAAGCAGGATTGATGTTTGGTTGTTGGACTGAAGATGTTGATTGAGGAGAGAATGATGGAAACTGTTGAGAATCAAGAGGTAAGTTGTTATGTGTGGAAGAAGTGTTGTAATAAGGATCATAAAGAAGAAAGTCAGAGGAAGAATCAGAAAGAAATCCATCAGATGTTGAGACACTAGTTGTGTGATGGTAAGGAAATTGATCTTCATAGAACTGAACATTTCTAGAGATGAAGATTTCTCTAGATTTTAAGTCAAATAACACATATCCTTTCACACCAATCTTGAATCCCAACAAAACACATTTTCTGGCCTTAACATCCAACTTGGTGCGATGACTCAGTAATGTGGAAGCAAAACTCAAGCAACCAAACACCTTAAGCTCATGAAGGTTTTGTTTGCAGTTATAGAGCATTTCATATGGAGATTTGTGTTGAAAGTTGGAGTTGGAATTATGTTAATAAGAAATGCAGCATGTTGAACAAAAAAAGACCAAAAAATGTTTGGAAGATGTGCATGGAAAAGCATGGACCTAGTCACATTAAGGAGATGCATATGCTTTCTTTCAACCACTGAGTTTTGCTGAGGAGTTTCAACACATGATGTTTGATGAATAATGCCAAGATTATCAAATAATGAAGGTAGTTTAAACTCAATGCCATTATCTGTTCTGATTATTGTAATGACTTTACTAAACTGTGTTTCAACATGAGCAAACAAACTCTGCATTAACACTCTTGCCTCTGATTTATTTTTCATGAGATACAATCAAGTATGTTTGCTGTAATCATCAATGACAATCATTAAATATTTAAATTCATTGATGGAAGAGATGGATAAAGGCCCCCAAATAGCCATTTGGATGAGATCAAATGGTGTTAAACTTTTATTTGCACTGTTTGGGAATTACAGTTTAGTTTGTTTTTCCAAATGACAAAACTCACACATTTTCTTAGCATCAAAATGAACATAAGAAAAGTCTATAAAAATGTGTTGCAATACATCAATAGAAGGATGTCCTAATCTGTAGTGCCACAAATCAAAGGCAGAAATTCTACAAACCGAATTAACCAAACAGATCTTCTCCATACATGGTTTTGAAGGTGTGTCAAGGATGTACAAATTCTTCAACACTTTAGAATGTCCAATCATCTACAAGGTATTGATATCCTGAATCATACATTGAGAATCATCAAAAATCATTCTGCAATGTAAATCATGTGCAAGTTTATGTATGGATATTAAGTTGAATTTGAATTTTGGAACAAATAAGACTTTGTGCAAGAGAAAATTCTCAGAAAACTTGACAATGCCTGAATACTTTGCTGAAACTATGGATACATTTGGAAATTTAATGATAACTGGTTTGATTGAGTAATATGACATGAAGCTAGATAAACTAGGACACACATGATTAGTAGCTCCACTATCAAGAATCCATGGATGGATGTTACCTGAGTCCTTGTGCAGATCAATTTCATCAAGAGGCATGATACAAAGTTGATTGATTTTGCTTTCTAATGAGCCAATAATGTTTGCACTGCTGAACAAAGATGCTAACTCTACAGGACTGAAATTCAGTGCAAGTTTTCTACCATTTTCAGTGCTCTCAAGTTCATTTTCATTACTCGAGTCAATCATATATGTGCTTCCAACATTGTGCATTTTCTGTTTGCCAAAACTAGGTGGGAATCTGTGCTTGTGATAACATACATCAGTAATGTGTGTCTCTTTTCCATAATATGTGCACACTTTAGGATTGTTAGTTCAAGTTGTGCCATAATTTATTCCCATTCCTTTACCTCTGAATCTTGCAGGAGTATTTCCTCTCTCTAAAATTCCTTTCCATTGTGCATTCATATTCGAATTAAACAGAACTTTCATGTTTGCACTAACTGTTTGGCTTTCTTGCTGTTACAACAGGGAGAACGCCTTATTGATGCCAGGTAAAGATTCAAGCAATAGAATTTGTGAACTAGTTGTACTAAATTCTTCATTAGTCCTTTTAGGACACAAATCACATATTCAGATTCTCTTTGTTCCTTAATGATCTTTATCATTTTGCATTTTCACTTTACAACACAAGTACATGAAGGTATATGTCTTAATGCTTCTAAGTCTTCCCAAACAGTTTTCAAATCAGTAAAATAGTTTGATATGTTCCTATCACCTTGCTTAATAGAATGTAATTCTTGCAATAAATCTGAAATACGAAAATGATCACCTTTCGAGAATCTGTCTTTCAAATCTTTCCACAGCTCATGAGCATCTTCAATATAAGTCGTGCTTTGAGCTATTTGCATGGTTAAGCACCTTGTAATCTATGAAATCACCGCGGTGTTACATCTTTCCCAATCATCAAAGATCATGCATCAATGTTGTTCCATCAACAAATTTGTATTTGTTCTTAGAATGAATTGTAATTCATTCCATCTAGCTGTGCTGAAACAAGAATCGCTCCTGGATTTTCTCCAGGATGCAAATAGAAAGAATTCATAGGATTTTGAATTTCATTGTTGTTGAATTGCAAATTTGTTTGATAATCTGCCATGAATGAATTATAAAGAAGAAGAAGAATAAGAAGAATGGAGATAAGAGAAATTGAGAAGAAGAAGAAGAGATTTATGAATATGCGCAGCGGTATTCAGAGCAAATTTGCTCTAATACCATATTGGATTTTGACGGAATTCATCATTGATTCAGCAAAGCTAGGACCAAATGAGATACTAGAAATGTATTTATACAAGCTAAAGAGAAAAGCCTAAAGAGAAGGAAATAATATATAACTTGAACAGGATTGATGCATAGATACAATCACTGCTTTTAGGCAATATTTCCAATATAATAGTCTATCTGCATAAAAAAATTTCTTTAAAATTATCATTTTCAATAAATTTATGAGATGACTTGAAGTTACATTTCCCCCCTAATTAACTCAACTCACGAAGGAAGCTAAATTCCAGCAAAAGACTTATACTTAGAGAAGAGCAAAGGTGACATATTTTAATGAAAGAGAATGTAAAGAAAGAAAATATTTTTCTTGTCTAATTTTTAAAAAAAATAAAGGAGGAATAGAAAACGTATATCATATAAAGAGATTTTAACCATGTATTTTAAACTAAAGTGACTTATTGTCAACAAATTTAAGAACAATGAGATAACAATTAATTTAATAATTCTATATTTTTAAAAATATTGAACTATAGGACATTTCAATCCATCACATATCCATAAAATCTTCATTGAAGATAATATAAAGAGAAATGTGACATTTTAGTTCCTCATATTTTTCGACTTTACCAAGTTTGTCCCTGATAAAACAAAATTTCAAATTTAGTTTATAACAATTTCAACATGAACTCATGTTAGTGCTTCTGTCTATATGTTGGAAATATATTTCTATATTTATGCCCAAGATCCAATCTGTCATTAAGTACAATTAAAGTAATTGCATTTATTTATTTTATCATATGTGTTATTTAATTAAATAAATTATGTGATAAGGTGTTTGATTAAAAATTAGAGACTTGTTATTATAATAGACATTATAATAATGAGAAACATGTCTTTTATAATTTTTTGGTCTTAATTGTTCTTGATCATAGAATCATTGAAAATATGACATCATTGACTCAGATAGATAAATATATGTGTGATAGTATTTATTCGATAAATATTAATAGATCTCATTTATTAAATTACACTTATAGGTAATACTTATGTGGATATGATTATTGAACTGACTCAACTGAGAATTTCTAATGGTTATGATTACCTTAAATTGTCAATAGGAAATTCTCAAAAAGAAATGAAATAGTATCATTTGACCTGAGATTAACATAGTAATTAACATATTATTTATCATGCTTTGATTTCAGACACATAATGTCTCATAACATTATTTGAATGAACATTGTGTATCATTAAATACTTGTGGAATTAATGATTAATCAAAAAGGAATTCATCAACTCTTGATAATGAGTTTGAGTTCTATAATAAAATAAGACATTGGCCAATGTATTACAATGAATAAATAAATGAGTTTCTTTGAGTCATCATGACAACTTAATAAAATTTGACAATTACACCATACTTCAAAGTTAGCCCAGAGATGTAAAGATGAGAGTAAATATTTTAATTAATCTTCTAGTGGTTCTCGAAAGTAAAGTATATATTACTTTATGTTTAAAAAGGTTTGTAGGCGCCAACCTTGCTTACTAAATTAATTTTGTTAATTTACTATCAGCTTAGTATTAAATATATGTGGTCATACACTAACGGATGTTCTAATCTTTGCTAAATAATTATATTGTTTGATAATTAAATTGGAGAATTTAATTTGATCAAATAAATAAATTTATGGAATATTACTTTAATTCTTTGGTAGCACCAGGAATTAATTAATAAAGAAAACATTCTAAATTATTTATTTGTAGCTGAAAATGAAAGATGAGTTATTATGTTAATTGGTTTGCAACATTTCAAATATTTAGGTCCCACTTAAATAGTTTTAATATTTATAAAGATATCACACAAGATGAAGAGGTGTCTTTTGATTTATCAAAGTGGAGGGAATTTCTTGTTGTTACTACACTGCACTGTGCATATATATATATATATAAATATATCCGTGCAAAAATAGAGTGAAGATAGAGGGATATGTGTTTTTTCCCAAATGCAATGAACTTCAGAGAGAGAAAAGGAAAATGTTTCCTCAAGGTGTGCAGTATTGTACAAACGAAAATTATGTTATCTTACATACAATCTTTTTCTCTTCTTTATTTGCCACACATATAAACAAAAGAGTTTTATGAGTATTAAATCTTCAATTTAGAGTGTTCTATTTTCTGTTTCATTGGTTCAAAGAGTTGATAGTAAATATTGATCTTGGTGTAAATACACGCTTGAATCTTCATAATTTTAAAGAAAAACATAAAGATCCAGTAACTACAACCAAATATACATTTTATATACATTTTGGTTATATATAATTTTAGACATAAATAGATCTATCACTATATCCATTATTTAACATTAATGGTATGTTCTATGTGGATCATTAACCGCTGGGCGAGAGAATTTCAATCCACATAGGCTGTGTCTGACACACAATGACGTGTATTTGTTTTAAACCAACATCATTTTGACTTAGATTTTATAAAAAAAATTAACTCAATGAGATGTCGTTTTAGATTTACTGGTTCTTTGAACTCGCGCGTCAACATCAGAGCTAGACTAGGAACCAATGGGTTGATCGCGCTTGACAAACTGCGAATAATTGCCCAAATATGACAACCTCTGTGATCAAAATTATTTGTAACCTTCCCAAAACGATGAATTATGTTGTCTGCCATTTCTCACTGCAGTAACTAATGAACAATCAATTTCAATGGTTTTAGTACTATATTCGTTTGAAAACATTGATAACTGAATCAATTAAAATCAATATTCAATACTTGCAGTATGTCAGTAATCCAATCGAAAACACAAGAATTGGCATAATTTAGGAATTGAAATCATTGAGATAAAAATCAAAGGTTATAAATCAGAAACAAAACATAGTCGTTAATATGATCAGATTGAAAGATAAAAGTTTGAATCACGAAGAGGCGTATGTTACCGTAGTAAGAGCAACGCTGAAGAAGAAGGAGAAGGGTAGAGAAAAAATATTGTTGTTGTTGTTGTTATTTTCTGAGTGACATGAATCCATAAATTCTTGAATTATATCGATATGGGATGAGAAAAAAGTTTAACTGACCTTGTGGCTTGTAGATCCAGGATTGTTTTGATTTGACTGAGTTCTCGGATAATGGAAGGAAGAAATGAGACTGGAAGAAGAAACCAATTTTTTTCTAAAAAATAAATTAAGCCTAAACCAGTTTTAAAAAATATTTTACATGTCAGACACAGTCCACGTGAATAGAAAATGATTCACCAAATTAACAGTTAATAATCCACATGGACCATACTGTTAAAATCAACTAACAGATATAGATTAAAAAACTAATATAGATCTATATTAAAATTGTTGAGGATTTAATTCATAATTTCATTTTATTATGTAACAATTTATTAAAGTCGAAAAACACGATCACCAAGATATCACGTTACTCTAATGTAAAAGGAACAACAATACAATACTACATCATAGTTAATAAAGATAACCCATAACAATGAATTGTATAGTTCATGTATCATAAAAGTATATCACACCTCAACATCATAATATATTAACCCAACATCTTTAGTCATCACCTCCTGGAACTTTAACCAATGAATTCAAATTTATGCCTTTTAACACTTCACACTTGATAAAGAAATCTATGCAGCCCTAACATGTTTCTATTATACTCATTAACAATGAAATTAGGAATTGAATTCCATCTAGAATTAGTTCTAGATTTTACGCCAAAAAGGATCAATTTGTCAGTACAAGAGTAATCCTCTTGATAAATGTGAGTGATTTTCCACTTCATGAAATCCAAAAATTTTATGCATCTATACCAATCATTTTGGAGCTTTTAAGGAGGTTTGGATTTTCCTTTGAAAATCAGAATCAACTTCCAACCATAAATGTAACCACCCTTTCTTGTAGGCTATTTTAATTGCTTTAATTGCTGAACGAAGTTATGCATAAAGAGCCTTCTGAATGTTTAAGTAGGAACCAAATCGATGGAAAAAACTCCTAGAAGAGAGATAAATTGCATGTTTTAACCATTTTTGTTGGTTTTCAATAATTGATTTGTTTTTTCCCTTTTATTAAGTATATTTGCGGTTGATTAACTTCATAATTTCTACATTTTTTATTTTGGTTAGAATTTATTTAGGTTTTGGTTTGGCCTTTTTGTTTAACATGGTTTGTTTAATGGTGATGGAGGGGTTAGAAAATCAATTAGTAAAATCACTAAATTACAATAACATATGTTGATCGGGTCAATTTTTGAACCCAGACTCAATCCTAGACCTAAAGCTAATTTGACCATAAATGTTGATTGAGTCAGCTTATGAACATGAATCTGACCTTAGACCCAATAAAATATAATACATATTTTTAGATAGTTTTCTCAATGTTATTTAGTATTATAGAAATAAAATTTGACATATGAAATAATGTGTATATATATTGTTAATCGTGTATATATGATGAAAAATTAGAGAATCGACGATACTTTGACCAAAGAGATGACATTACTCTGTACATAATTGAATGTAGACAAATACAAACATGACGAGTGAGTAACTATGAGACAAGTCCGGACCGGGACATGCTTGTCCTATACCCGACCATAAGTATTGATCGGATATAAATTTTAAACCTAAACTCGACCATAGGCTTGATGAGACCCAATCTTAATTAGCTCTAGTCATGATCGAGCCAAGTCAATGAGCGTGTATGATTTGGTCCTTCTCACCCTTAATTTTAAAGGTATCTAATGACAAAGTGTGAACATGACTAATATTAGTGTAGTTTATTTAACATATAATAATCAAATTGTAAAATACACTATAAACACAAAATTGAACAATATAAATATTTAACAATATTTGCTTGAGGTTGTTGAAAGTAGATATTTAACATTATTACTTTGAGTGAGTGAATAGACATTAAACAATACTACTTTAATGAGCGCACTATTAAGTGTTCGATTAATTTCTACCATACTTTGCTTAAGTGAGCGCCATAGAAAGTGCATATTCAGCAACAATTACTCAAGAGAGTACTATTAAATATTTATTTTCTATCGTTGAATGACAATCTTAAGCGTTATTGTCTTACCATCTTAGCCTAGTGTAATGACTATATTTTCATACATTTGAGTTTCGTTTATCTTGTAAGTCAATTAATTAGTTATTTTACCTTTAAAATTAATTAGTTATTTTACCTTTAAAATTAATATATAAATCATAATGTTTCTCAACATAAATATATCATATAAACCACATTAACCTAACGGGCGAGATCCTCTTGCCAACGAAGACAATTATAGAAATAACAATTTGTTCGACAGAAACAAATTAATATTATTTGTTTAAAATATGAAGAAAAAAATAGTTATTGCATTGAATTGGTAAGAGGACGTGTGAGTGAAATAGAGAGCAAAGTTTGCCGAACTCAATGAAAGTGCCTTCATTCCCGTGAAGACTTTTATTTTATTTTATTGGTTTATCTTGACTATGTTATTAATTTGATACACAACCTTTTATGACCCTTCTTCATATGCTAACTTTTTCTATTCCAAATTAACATCAATTATTTGTTAAAAGAAATCAACAACCTAAGATGCATAGATCTGCAAGCTGGAACAGGTTTTCTGATGATTATTTCAAACACGTGACAAGTTCTACTCCTTCTAATTCAGGTCGTAGATCAACTTCTTTGTTTGATGGCAACAACGTTCCTTCATATAATGATCCAATTGTAGAATTGGCTAAGAGAGAAAGGGCACGTGTTAAGTTTGCTGAAAATTCAGTTCATATTATCCCTTTGGTGCTTATTGTTTGTGCCATTATTCTTTGGATATTTTCAAATCCAGGTGAATGACATAGAATAATAACATGCATTCTTCAATTCTTGTTCATTGATGTATGTGATTTGATCAGTACATTATTTTTTAAAATAAAATAATCAAAGCCAAAGATGTACTAATTAAATCGATCGATACATAAATGTTGTATTCTTTGTAATATTATAAAAACTTAAAATTGTCCCCAATTAAATTTTGGGGGAAATTACACTATTTTTTTCTTGTAATCTGCTTTACTATATTTCACACCCATTTTGTGTTAGACACTTATGTAATACATGCCTATATAGTCACAATTAAACTTTCAGATGATTGTATTATTTGTTGTGTTTTTAAGTTACTTTATTATTTAAATAAAATTTTAATTGGTAATACATATAGCCTGTATAGACATGATATGCTTATAGTAGTTTCACTTTAGATATGACTTAAGATATTATTACTTGCATTTTTTCCCGAAAGGATGTTGAATGAGATTACATTAATTATCATAAGAAAATGTGAGGTTGGCTTTTAAAATAAGAAAGATATCAAATGTAAAAAATACCAAAGGCTAATGGAAATAATTTATAAGTGTAAAAGATTTATGAATTATTGTTTAAGGTCTTAGAACTCTTCGGTGATTAGAGTCTCTCCGGTCACAGTTGGATCCAACAAAGATCAATATAATTTGCCCTTATATTTTCTATTATATATAGCTTGTTTATTTATTTGGTAATGTTTAAAGAAAAACAAGTTTGAACTACGTACTTTATTACCCATTTGAATTCTATGACTTGATTAGTCTAAGTTTATGTTTCTTTAATAGATGTGGGAACTCTAGGAGATCCTATTGGAGCAAGAATTGAAGGATTAAGTCTTGAAGGAGAAATTGAAAATGATAGTGATGGTACTCAAACGGGTTTCTTACCACTTGTGAACTCAGAAGACACATCCACAAAAGAACTTGAAGCTGAAAAGGTTTCGATAAATCTAAAGAACTTTTAGTAAACATATGTTTATTGTTTAAGTTGATATTGTTTAATATGTGATAGATATGGTGAAATCTCAAATTTTAATAAGAGAAAGAAAATTGGAAGGCTGAAGTTAGTCACTAATGTATTAAAAAGTATAGAAACAACTACATGTAATATTTGTTGCTTGGATTTTTCTTAACTATTTCTCAAAATTTTCTGTATGAAGAAAAGCATTTTTATTATGTTTTGAGACCAACGATATTTTTAATGAAGAAAAACCTTCCTAGAAGTGATTGTGAGTTTTTACTATTGCTATATTTTTCTCTTGTGTTTTATGTTTGTCATGGTTGTACTACTTTTGTTTTAACTCTGAGCATATGATGAGTGATTACTCTTCAACTCTTCTTACAAAATGGGGAGTGTAATTATTATGATACTTAAGCTGAAAATTTAATGAATAAAATTATTCTAATTTATAAAATTAAAAAGGATTTTGCTGGTTATAAGTGATGAGACTATGAGGAATAAATATCATGAGAGTTAATAAAAATGTTTAAGTGCATGTGCAGACACATATTTTTCAAAACTAAGCTCTTTCTTAAATGTATCCATTTTTACCATTATCATCAACTAAGCATTTGTTGTTGTTGGTATCATTTTAGAACCTGTGCATGTGCTGACAAAATAGTGTCAAAGACCAACCGGGTACGGGTTCAGCAACACGTGCAATTAAAAATATGGCACTTATATATACCTTAGAAAAGATATATAGGTTTTTATCACTAATTATTAACAAGTAATGTTACAACCGGAATGGATCGAGGAATCTGACCAGTTTGATTATTAACCAGACTTAAAAATATCTTCAGTTTATAGTTTTAATTGAATGAGGGGTTAAATCATTTTAAACCGAAGAAACTTCGGCCCAGTTGTGTTGAACTGGAATACCTGGGAAGTGAATGAGACATATCACTTAAAATTAAAAAAATGGAAAATTACTCTGATGTTCAGTTTTATTTCAGTCCAAAAAATGGAGAAATATTACTTTTAATTAGACATAATTATTAATTATATATGAAATTATCCGGTCCGATGGATGGTTTAACCGTTCAAACCAGTTAAACCTAATACGAGATCAATAAAGTAAAATATTTTTTTATATCTATACCATATAAAGGAAAACTTCTTATAATACCTATATGGTGTAATTATCTCTTACCTATTTTGCCATTTTAGTTAACTAAAATTACAATATTTTCTCACATAATAAAACATGATAATATCATATACACTCCAATGTGGGTCGGCAAGCACAAAGTGCATGCAACACGCTAGTACTATATAAAGAGAAAACATGGTATAACTACCACAAAGGTGTAATTTTCTTTTTCCTATTTTGTCCTTAATACTTTTTAATTTATACAAAAAATTATATAATCATATGTAACCACCACCAACATATTCACATTTCTCACCTTAAATTGATTATTATAATTAAAATAAAAAAATATAAAGTAAACTAAACACAAAAAATGCATTCAATTTCTGAAAAAGAAATATATAAAAACTGAATAGGTAATACCATGTAATATTGACCGGCACGAAGTGTCTGTCGACATACTAGTATATAATTATACTTATGTAATATCTCTCCATCTTATTTTTTGAAATGGAATAAAACAAAATATTAGAGTATTTTTTATGTTTTTTATGTGAACCGTCAGGTTTAATTTCCAGGTTATTCTTGTTTAACCAGATTTAATAAGATCAGACTAAAATTTACCGAGTTTTAAAGCAATCCAACTCAAAATTCAGTTATGACTATAAATCAGAATCATTTTCAAGTCGAGTCCTCCAAAACATTAATTTTCTTGACTATTGCTTTGCTATAAGATATGATCAAGAATATTTTTATAGAACTTTTTACAAAGGTACTTTTCTATTTGTATCTAACATTTAGTATTTTTATTATTTTCTATTATTAAATGTTTTGACCATTTTTGGTTTTTGTTGTTTTCAACTTGACTATTGATTATATAGTAATATTTTTAAAAATAATCAATAAAAGGTAACTACAATGTGTAATTTATTTAAAAAAGTTGTATATATAGGACCAAACTATTATGAAATTAGCCTCACATACTTGTAAATGTTCCCAACTCGAACATATTATCTTAAGTGTTAGGATATATGTGGGAAATAAAAAAACTACTATTAAGTAAATAGAATAATAAAATATTTCTTAATACTTATATATTGTCAAGAGAAAAAAGATGCTATCAAGCTCACGAGTTGGGTCAGTCATACAATTTTTTTAAAGTGAGAAATTTTTATAAGTTTTTGCTCTTGTTTAAAATTTGAATGGAAGTCTTAACGTCTCAGACAGGTATTGGAAAGAGTTAAACCTTGTGCTTTTGGTGGTGAGTGATAGAGGTGACCATCTCCCTCATTATGGATCCTTTGTAACCTTGACTTAGCTCCTTCTGTGTTAATAAAAGCTGATCAACATATTGCTCTATCTGTGTTGGTCAACAATAAGATCCTTTACATTTGTGCTATCTATGCACAAACCAACTATATCCTTCGTAGATCTCTCTGGTCTGATGTTCAAAAACTCATATCTGACTTCCCTGGGCTTTGGTGCTGTATAGGAGACTTCAATGTTGTCCTGGTGCTAATGAGTGTAGGAGTCTGAGATTGCCAGCTAGGATTCCTTGTGCTGAATTTCATGCCTTCATTGACCAGGCTGGGCTCATTAGTCTCCCAACCTCGGGTGCTCAATTTACCTGGTCCAACAGAAGAATTGGTAATGCCTCTACTGAAAAGAGGCTTGATAGAGCTTTGATAAATGATGATTGGTTACATGCCTTCAATAATACAACTTGTAGCACTCTGCCCAGACTTGCTTCGGATCACCATCCTTTGTTGGTTTTATCTAATCAACAGGTGTAGCCTAGGCACTCTTCCTTTAAATTTCACAAAATGTGGCTGCTAAACTCTGATTGCAGAATACTAGTTGCTGAGGTTTGGGGAATTCAGGTTCTTGGTTGTCCAATGTATGTTCTATCTCGGAAGCTCAGGAATCTGAAAAAAGAGCTCAAGATTTGGAATCAAAATGTGTTTGGTAATATTCACCAAAGAGTCAACTCTGCTAAGGCCAATGTGGATGTTATTCAGAACTCTATCAATGACCATGGCCCTGACTCTAATCTTTTGGAGCAGGAAAACTTGGCCCAATCTGAGCTATTGCTTGCCCTTGAGGTATAGGAAGCTTTCTGGAAGGAAAAAGCAAAGATAAATTGGCACTCTATGGATGATAGAAACACGAGTTTCTTTCATAGATTAACTAAGATCAGACAAGGCACCAAATCCTTATCTATGGTGACTCTATTTTAACAACTAAGGAAGATATAGAAAATCATGTGCTTGATTACTACACCAAACTCTTTGCCTCTCCTAATATTATAGTTCCAAACTCTCTCATTCAGGATGTAATTCCTAGGCTGGTCACTGACTCTGATAACTTAATGCTAACCACTATGCCTTCTTTAGCTGACATCAAAGATGCAGTGTTTGCTCTCAATGAGGAGGGTGCCCCTGGTTCAGATGGTTTCTCTGGTTGCTTATTCCAAAATTTCTAGGACATAATCAACAATGAGGTGTGCAATGCTGTTATGCAGTTCTTCAAGCAGAGTTGGCTAATGCCAAACATCAACTCTAACTCTGTCATCCTTATCCCAAAATTGCATGGTTCTGATAGAATTGAGGACTATAGGCATATTGCTCTTGCTAACTTTCAATTCAAAATCATCACCAAAGTTTTAGCTGATAGATTAGTTGTTATTGCTCCAAGAATCATTTCAAATCAGCAAAGAGGCTTCATTAAGGAAAGACAGATAAAGGATTGCATCTGCCTTGCCTCTGAAGCAATCAATATGCTGGATCACAAGGATGTTGGGAGCAATTTAGCTATCAAACTTGACATCAAGAAGGCTTTTGACACAATTGAATGGACCTTCCTTCTTGATACTCTTCAAGCTTTTGTCTTCAACTCTAAATTTATCCACTGGACAAGGGTAATTCTTAATTCTGCTAAGCTCTCAATAAATGTCAATGGCAATAATGTTGGTTTCTTCAACTGTACTAGGGGGTTAGACAAGGTGACCCTCTGTCCCCCTTACTTTTTTGTCTTGCAGAGGATGATCTGAGTAGGGGAATTATAAAGTTGGCTACAGAGAATAAAATTAGCACAATTCCGGGTCCTAATAGAATGCAATCTCCCTCACATGTTCTCTATGCTGATGACATCCTAATCTTTTCCAAAGGTATTACCAATGAGCTTATTTGTCTTAGGAAAATTGTGATGGATTATACTCAAGCTTCGGGTCAACAGGTTAATCTCCAAAAATGCAGATTCTATATCACAAATGCTACTCCTAGGAAGATTGATTCTCTGTCCTCAATATTAGGCTTTACTAAGGGCTCAATTCCTTTCAACTAACTAGGGGTTCCTTTGTTCAAAGGTAAGTCTAGGAGAGTTCACCTTCAGCCAATTGCAGACAGAATCCTTGCTAAGTTGGCTACTTAGAAAGGGTCATCTCTATCAATAATGGGAAGAGTTGAATTGGTAAAATCAGTCATTCACAACATGATTGTTTATAGCTTTCTCATCTACAAGTGGCCTAGTGGTTTGCTTGATTTTGTGGACAAGGGCATCAGAAATTTCATATGGTCAGGGGACATTAGCAAAAAGAAAATTGTCACAGTGGCTTGGAGCATAGTTTGCACCCCTGTAAATGAAGGAGGGTTGGGGCTGAGATCTCTCAAGCTTCTGAACAGAGCAGCCCTGCTTAGCCTGGCTTGGAAAATGAGGTGTGATAATCAACATTGGGCAGTCTTCTATAGGGAAAGATTTGGTCACTCAAGGGATCCTTCAACAAGGTTCTTTAAGTCTCTATTTGGCAGGGTATTAAAGAAAACTGGTCTACAACTATTGTGAATTCTATTTGGCTAGTTGGGAATGGAAAGGAAATAAACTTTTGGAGGGATAATTGGTTAGGGGAACCTATGGTGGACACTCTCAAAATCCCCTCCAACAATCACAATTCCCTATCAGCTTCTGTGGCTGACTTCACCTTGAATTCTAAATGGATTATTCCTGGTTCCTTGCATAGGAATTTCCCTGAAATTGGCCAAGCAATTGCTAACACTTCCAGATCCAATGACTTAGACAAGCTAGTGTGGAGGCACTCTCATGATGGATCATTATCCTTAAAAGATGCCTATACTTTTGTCTCAAACTCTGCTACTACTCTCACTTGGTGTAAACATGTGTGGTTTAAAGTGATCCCCCCTCACATTCCTTCATACCTTGGAGAATTATCCATGGGAAGATGCCCTCTGATCACAACTTGCAAAAAAGAGGTTGTGCTCTAGCCTCAAGATGCAATTTCTGTAACAATGCTATTGAAGACACGGATCACATTTTCCTTTCCTGCTTCTTTGCTACTGAGCTTTGGAATTGGATCATGTGGATTTTCTCAGTCAATCTGAATGTGACCTCCATCAAAAACCTTATTCTGTCTTGCAGAAATAATTTCTCCAACCAGGCTCAGCAACTCCTCTTCATTTCAGTTGTTCACACAATATATGCTATTTGGTTTTGCAGGAACCAAATTAGATTTCATGACAAACATGCTTCTATTAATGGTGCAATTTCCAGGATATCTAGGGACCCTTCTTTATCTGGAAATTATTCTACAGTCTCTGGCAATCCTTCTCTTCAAGAGCTCATCTTGCTGAAGCACTTTAACATAAGCATCAACTACAATTGTGCTCCTAAGATCACAGAAGTGATTTGGCAGAAACCTTCAAATGGTTGGATCAAGGTGAACACGGATGGGGCTGCCTTAGGCTGCCTTGGTCACACTGGTGGTAGGGGTGTCTTTAGAGATCATAAAGGGTTATTTCTTCATGGTTTTGGTTGTTACTTGAGCATCCAAACTGCTCTTCATGCAGAGCTTTTCTCGGCAATTAAAGCAGTAAACAAGGCATACAAAAGAGGGTGGTGGCATCTGTGGTTGGAAGTGGACTCAGTGCTGGTTATGGACATTTTCATTAGCAAATCTAAACCTCCTTGGTCCCTACACAATGAGTGGACTTCCTGCAAAACAATCTTGGATTCCATGACTTGGAAAATATCTCATATCTATCGTGAAGGAAACTCTTGTGCTGATAAGTTGGCTTCTCATGCGGCTAATTATAGAACAAATTTTTCCTCGAATTCTATCCCTACTATCATCCTTAATGAGTTCAATAGAAACTTATTAGACCTTCCAAACTATAGATTTAGAAACTTGTAACTTGTATGTTCTCCTTTGGCTAATATATTGTGTGCATTGCACACTTGCTTAAAAAAAAAGATCGAGGAGAGGAATAAGATGAGTTTTGGAAAAATTAAATAATAAATAAACAGTAAATTAATTTAAATTTTCAAAGTAAAACAATTTTCTTTTATTTATTTTTATTATTTTCCCTGCAATGTTCCTTTTTTTTCCCTTCCTCGCCCAAGCGAGGCCCCTTATCACTCAAGCGAGACATCATTAAATCCTGGTTTTCTTTTCTTTTCTTTTTTTCTTTACTTTTTCCGCCCAAGCGAAGCTTTTGCTCGCCTGGGCGAGAAATCTCTCCCCCAAGCGAGAGATTTCCAGAATTTCATCGAAATCCTGGGCTTTCTCGCCTAACCGAGACCCTTGCTCGCCTAAGCGAGGCTTGCTCGCCCAAGCGAGGCTTTGTCGCCCAGGCGAGGGAGTTCCAGAACCAAAACTTCCCCTCGCCCAAGCGTAAGGGACTTGGATAGAATACCAATTTTGCCCTTTTCGACAACTGAAACACATTTAAACATGATTTTTCAAACACCTGCACCCAGAAAAGTTCCCAACAACATTCATATACAATATTCAACACATTTCATCAACAATCATATATATTCAAAAGCATTCAAACATAAAAAATCTTTTGGGTTTCTTAAAACCCAAGTTAACTCCAAAACCTTTGAGATGGTTTAGGAGATCTGGGTGTCATATTCGGACACCACTATGTCACGATGTGTTCTCTCTCACCTTAATGAAGCGTGCTTTAACTCGTCAACTAAGGGTGGTTTGGTTTCAAGGTTCGAACACCGAAATCTTCGTAACTGCCACAATAAAAATCCGTTAGTTTCCGATATTTCTAAAATCGTTACCAAAATACTTAAAATCATTTCTCGTTTTCCCTTTCGTGATCATACATCCCTTTCATCCATTTGGTCCAACATCACATGTTCTTGACCATCCTTTTTCATCGAAAGTTCGTTCACGATTTCCATCCCTTTTAAAGATACGGTTTTTAGTAAAACTACATATTCTGATTTAAGACATTCTTTGATAATCTTACCATTTTACAGTAAGTTATTCAAAGTATCATTTAAGAGTTTTATGAGGCATTCATGTACTCATAAACCTTAACATACTTTTTAGCCAAGATTTCTACTTTTCCAACTTGTTCCAAGCCATGTTTTTAAGGCTAACAACAAATAGAATATACACACATTCTCATTTTTCCAAAACACTTCCTAAATGTTCCTTTGATTTTATCATCATCTCCTTTGGCTAAAACAACAAAATGTATGTAATACAACATTATAACAACTTCATGAACACAAGTTGTTCATGATTTCAACAAAATATTTTCACGAGTTCAAGAACAACACCATTTTCGGGTTTGAAGAGAAAATGAGTTAGAAAGCGTCTTAGAAAATTTCAACGGTTGAATATGTTCTTGACATACTCATGAACAACATACTTAAATCTCATCAACATCCATTGGTTGAATGTAAGGATTGAAGATGGAAGAAACAAATGAAAAAAATGAGAGAAAAGATGAAGAGAGGATTTTTACCTTCTCTTGAAAATTTTGCAAATGAGAGAGTGTGAGAGTGAAGTGTGAAGTGTGGAGTGTTTAATGAGAGAATGAAATCAGATTTCCCCCTAGGCAATGATGAAAATCTCCTAGGGTGGCTAATGATGATTTCATGAGATATGGGTGAAAGTGATATGAGATTTGCTTTATGAAAGTCAAATTTCACATCCCAATGCAAAATGACCACTTCGCGGACATGATCTTAAACATGCCCGAGTATTATCGGCCAATACTCGATCGGGTATTATAAATCGCCCGATCCTAATATCCGATTACAATTTCGGATTTCTGCATTCCGAGTGAAAAATATTTAGCAAATAGGTATGGACCATCTCAAGGTCTATCTCGACTCGAAATGTGATTACGAAGCCAATGACGCAATCGGAGTTCGATTCTGAGTTACGGAACTCAAAAACCACTCTTTGAGCCATACCGAGTGGATTTCGGTCCCGACAGTGGTTCAGAACCGACTGTCTCCGAAAATTTTCAAAATTTACCACAAAATAGGAAATAAAATTACAAGACTAAAACACAACTAGAGTTTCGTCTAATTCTTTACCGAAAATTCCCAGAAATGCATTTTCGAATATATAATTAATAAAAATATTAATAAAATCTTATAATTCAAAATTGTAAAATTTGCGGTGTTACAGTTGCAGACTTGAAGCATGAAGGGAAGACTTTCAAGATATATGGCACTATTTAAGGTTTCATATTAGGATATATTGATGGTAGTAGTTCCAATTAGATGCCTATATAATTATTGTAATATTGTTTTACCACGTGATCATCTATATTACTAAGTAGGAACAAAACGGGCATATTTGAGTGGCAAAACAATTTCAGTTTTAAGAGGAAATTATTATTATACCTGCTCATCAATTTCAGTTTTTAAAAACCACTTCCTCAATTCATTAGAAGTTTAATTTGGTTTGTTGTAACGTGCATTTACCTTGAATATGTTTAAGGGGGTAATTCATTATTCTTTGATATCATACTTATTTCTTCTTTTAGTTTTCGTTTCCTTATTTATTTTTTTAACTTTAATTTCTATTTTGTTTTGATGTACTTTATAAAAAGTGTGTCATGAAATACTTCACTCACCGTCATTGTTGTTACTATATAGTAATGATATTCAAGTTATGAGACAAAAATTTGATTCATATTGCACATTTTCAAATTAAATTGTAAAATTCATAATTACTGCTTAATTTACTCAAGGTAATAAAAAATAAGCATTACATTAACCATAACAAAGTGACATTATAAAAAAGTGTGAGCACAAAAAACTTGACATTTTCTTTTTGGCTTTTGGTGTGATTGTTGGTTATACATTCGCCATTGATGGTTTGGCCTTTTCGCTTATGAGTCACTGAGATAGTGGTTCTGTATCCAAATGATTGTGAAAAGTTCTAAAAGAATGTACTATTACCATATTCTTTTGCCTTTTTTTTCCTGTTTTTGACAAACTATTTCATATTTGTCTTCTATTATGTGTTATGTGTTACTTCATTTTATATCCTTGCCCAACAGGTCTTATGGATGATTCTGCTTGATGAGAGATGTTGTAGAAAGTTGAGATTGGAGGTGAGATATGTACAAGTTGTCTTTCTTTTTAAATACAAGAATAATTTTTTGCATAAAATATTGGTTCTCATACTTTCAATGACTTCAATTCATACGTATGAAAGTCTTCTCACACTTTCAATGGCTTCAATTTATATTCATGAAAGTCGTCTCGCATTTGTCAATTGATTTTTTCATGTCTATATTTCTATTAATATCATTATTTCAAGGTTGTTGTTGTTCAATGTTATATTGATAGTCATTTTAATTTTTAAATTCAAACATTTTTCAAAATCTATTGTTTTCACTGTTTATGATATTGAATTATTGATTCTAATAAATTCAATTAAAAGACAATTATTTTAGAAGGATTTGTATCCATGATTTGTGGTAAGTGACATTAAATTTGCATTTATGGATTGAACATTTTAGACAATAACATAGTTTAGTGCATACTTATATATTAGAGTGTTATGTCGATGCTACTTTTATGTTCATTTTAATGGAGTTGAGGTTAAAAGATAAATTTTATTATAGTTTGTTTACATGGGTATATGAATTATTTCAATGGAAAAAACCATGTGTCTTATTAATCAATAAGAAAAAATGACTTTCACAAGCTAACTAAGAGTGGAGGACCACATATCATCATTTGTTCAGCAAATGCTTGAATGAGTCTAGGGTGTTAGTTAACTATTATTTTATTCTTTAAACTTAATTATATTGTATTAATTTTATAAGCCCTTAAAATTGTAAAGTTGTAAGGGATAAAAGAAAAACATATCAAAGCATGAGATTAGATCATATATCAAAAATTGAAAATAAACATTTAACAACTTCAATTATTTTCAAGATAAAAGACATAACAAATCACAAAATAAACTAAGAGTCATGAATATAAAAAGTTGAAATGACATACTGACTTGGTTTTTCAAAAGGTCTTTCCCATTCTAATCAGGCATTATGTGGAAGTATAACAACGGGCCTTGGAAAACCAATGTTAGCTTGATTTTCTTCATAAACCAACTTCAAACATTTTGCACAACATTTTCACTCTAACTTCTCTTTTTTCAAGTTTGTTGTTGATGATGATCATGTTCACAAAAACATATTCTAACTAGAGATTAATATTACTTTCGTTTGGTGCACAATTTATGTTGCTATTGTGCTATTATTCAAGAGGTTAAAAATTTTTATCACTATAAAATATATGTCAACTAGAGGTAATGTGGAAAATGAATTTACAAGGAGTGGTCTTTGAGATTAAAAGAGTATTTACAAATCAAAGGAGTAGTCACTAAAGTTAAGTAGTCTTATATGTCTTCTCAATTTTCTTTATAAAATGTACACATGTTAAGAAATCTTATGCTAAAGAAAGTATAATATGAGGGAAAGGATATTAATATTTATCATTATTATAAATTCTTTCTCACTAACTCAAAAACTATATCAGTTATTTTCATCAATTATTTAGTATTAACTTAAGCAAGTTCAATTGTTGTAGCTTCTCCTAGGTGCATGTTTATTAGTATTTATTATTGGGAGATGGAGAAATTTAACAATTTTTTCATCAATGATAATCATCTCAAGGCAAAGAAGGAAAAACTATGTTTAGTAAATGGAAGAGATTTATATGGGTGGCAAAATCAATGGATTTGACTATGCAAATGGAATGTTTTTGACTTAGTGACAAGGATGTTATTATGATAAATGTTAGTAATCTTTCCTTTGTATTGTATTTGTTTTGCTATTGGTTTTATATTTTGATTTTTTTACTATTCCAAACATGATTGTGAGATTATTTTTTATTATTGCCTTTATTATTTAGTATAGTAAGTGTATAAATTATTGTAATCATATGAATATAAGGTATTCAAATATAGATTATAATCAAACTTTCTCACTCCAAATGTTTATAACATGTAAAAAGCGAAAACATAGTATCAAACATTCAGAATGCGGGTTGACAGACAAGGGAGTCACCCTAATCATAAACTTCACTTACAAAAATAATTATGAGTCACTCAATTATTTTAATGCTTAATAAAAAAATAATTACACCAAATGAATAAATTGAACTGTAGATTACAATACCTAAGACAACTTACTATATTTAATATTTATAGCATGTAGACTACATATTACAAATGAGAGGAAAGTGGCTTGATAGGCACAATAGTGCCTTTCAACACGCTACTTATAATAAGAATTATAATGATTTAGGATATTTGTTATTTTTTCTTATTGATATATTATTTGTGTATATGTAGTCATTAATTGTTTTAAACAACTTGGGTGAACCAATAAAGTACTAAATAATAGTAAAGTTGAAAAATTAAAATTAGTTTGCTCTTTAACTTCTCAAAACTACAAATAAATAGAAATAAAACAATTACTCAGTGAACTCACAAATATTTTTAGACAATTTTATTCTCTAACTAGATAATTATTTTAAAATTGATGAACTATTAATTTCTATCAAACTTAATACAATTTGTTTTTGGTTTCCCACAGGTATTCTCGCACTGGAGGCAATCATGTCCGAGTCGGGAACATCCACAGGTATATGGGGCTAACTCTCCAACGGTCATTTTTTCATCGACAAGACTCGAACCCGGGTTCTTGCTTAAGGGGAATCAAGCATGTACCACTTGAACCCGAGTACTTACTTCACGATGAGGATAAAAAGCTCCCTCTTCTGACATCTTTGAGGAAGTCTGCTGGCAGAATCGAACCTTAACTTAATATAATTTATTTGGATGTATTTATCTCATCTATATTATATGTACGAAATTAAGATTCACCGTATTGAAGGATTGTGATCGTCTATTTTATAATGTAATTTCTATATACTATATATAAAGGGAAAATATGGTGAAACTACTAGTATAATGTAATTTTGTTTTTCCTATTTTGTCCTTAACAATTTTTAATTTATACAAAAAATCATATAATCATATGTAACTACCACCAACATAATCACATTTCTAACCTTACATTGATTATTATAATAAAAAAATATATAAAGTAAACCAAACACAAAAAATACATTCAAATTCCAAAAAAGCAAATATATAAAATTGAATAGGTAATATCATGCAATATTGACCGGCACAAAGTGTCTACCGACAAACTAGTATATAATTATACTTATGTAACATCTCTCTATCTAATTTTTTGGAATGGAATAAAACAAAATATTAGAGTATTGTTATCTTTTTTTATGTGAACCATCTGGTTCACTTCCTAGGTTATTCCCATTTAACCTGGTTTAATATGATCGGATTGGAATTTACCGGGTTTTAAAGCAATTCAACTCAAAATTCAGTTAAGACTGTAAATCAGAGTCTTTTTTAAGTTCAGTTCAGTTCTCCAAACATTAATTTTCTTGACTCTTTGCTTTTCTGTAAGATATGGTCAAGAATATTTTTATAGAACTTTTTACAAAGTTACTTTTGTTTTTGTATCTAACATTTAATATTTTTCTTATTTTCTATTATTAAAGGTTTTGACCGTTTTTGGTTTTTGTTGTTTTCAAATTGACTATTGATTATGTAGTAATATTTTTAAAAATAATCAATAAAGGTAACTACAATGTGTAGTTTATTTAAAAATGTTTAGGACCAAACTACTATTAAATTAGTCTCACATACTTGTGGATGTTCCCGGCTCAGACATGACTGTCTCTAGTGCGAAGATACATGTGAGAAACAAAAAAACTACTATTAAGTAAATAGGATAATAAAATATTTCTTAATACTTATATATTGTCAAGAAAAAAAAAGATGCTATCAAGTTCACTAGTTGGGTCAGTCATACAATTTTTTTAAACTGAGAAATTTTAATAAGCTTTTGCTCTTGTATAAAATTTGATTGAAAGTCTTAACTACAGTAAATTAATTTAAATTTTCAAAGTAAAACAATTTTCAGTTACTTATTTATTATTTTCCCTGCAATGTTTCTCCTTTTTAATTATTATAATCTATACTACTTAATAAAGCAAAAATATCAAATAACTACCCCTCCATGGTCTAATTTATAGCTCCCAATTTTATCCACCTATCTTCTATTTTCTACCAAAAAACTATATACACAATATTTCATGTATTCACATTATTACTTAGTTTTCAAAAACTATGATGTTTATTGTTTTTTAACAATCTTCTTAGAATTGTTGAAAACCTTCCTTTTAAATAAGTTTTTAAAAAAAAAACTAGCACGTTAAAAAAACTCAACACATCTAAGAGTTTTGGAAGTTTTTAAGTAATAAAACATATCTTCTCACTATTACTATCATTTTTACTATACACAATTTTCACTTTCCATTTTTATTCTCTATCTTCCTTCTCTTCCAAAAGGTATTTCTCCCTTCTTTCCTTTTTTTCTATTTTTTTCTTCTCTTCTACAATAATGTACTAGTGAGAATTAACAATGATTATACTTCATGATAACATAATTTATTCCATGAATGAATACAATAAATAAATATTCATCATTCTCTTTCCCTTTTTCTATTTTATTTGTAGTTTACATTAATAAAGTTATGTTGTTACATTGGTTAATTGTGAAGATGTGTTGTTGAACCAGGAAGTAGAGTTGTTGGAATACTACCTCCTCGATAAGAAGAGAACATTGTTTCAATCAAGATGAGTAATGCATTGGCACTCCCTTTTGGTGTTGTAATCGGGTGGTATAACAAAGAAAATACTAATTTTCTTGGAGGACACTTAAAAAGCTCATAAGTCTAATAACTTGATTGACTTTTTCTTAACCGGTTCTAATAGAATCTTCACCAACCTACATTCACATTGATGGGTTAGATCAAGGAGTTCATTTTTAAACCATTATCTAAATTTATACCCCAATATTCAATATATTACTTAAAATAAGTATGTATGGCTTATGACTTAATAGTGCTAAATAATATAGTTAGTTAGTTTTTTAAATGGTAAAATAGGCAATCATTTATTACTCGATGGGTACTTATTATATGTTTTCCGTTTCTCTATTAGTAAGTATATATACTATACATGTATAGATAATTTGATGGTCATGGTGCATTTTATGCAGTGTTTTATTGTGTTATTGGTTTTGTCAAAAAAAAACATTACATTCCCACATTTCTATTTATCCATGTATTTTCTTTCACTTGCTTTATAATCATTGAATTTTTCAATGGAAAAGTCTTTTGATGTGTGGATGTAGAATATAAAGAAGATGTAAAAGTATTGACATTAAAATTTAACATTGGAGGATCATATTCTTTTATCAAAGTGAGTTATTGGCAAAACTTTTGATACATGAAAATGTTAATGCATGCTTTTTCTTAATTTGAAGTATTTATTCTAAGAAAACAGTGGTCAAATGTTTTAGGTTTAAAACTTTTTCTTGAAGATGTTGATGAAGTTTTCCATGCCGAAGTGAAAGGTATAAGTGGTCATTTTATTCATACATTCATTCATCTTTTTTTATGTAATTGAGTTGAAGTTTATTACACATTCCAAGAGGTTGATTAGTTCATGCCCCAAAATGTATTTATGATTTTTCATGCATAATATCTTTTTTGTATTTACCTAAGTTGAAGAATGGAACAAGGTTCAAGAGGTTGATTAGTTCATGTGTATATATTACATGTATATGTGGAAAGCGGTTTGACAAGCACGGGAGTGTCTGTCAACACGCTAGTAAGAATCATAATGATTTAGGATATTTATTGTATTTTCTTATTGATATATTATTAATCTATATGTAGTCATTAATTTTTTTTAACTACTTGCGTGAACCAATAAGGAAGTAAATAATGGTAAAGGTGAAAAACTAAAATTAGTTTGCTCTTTAACTTCTCAAAACTACAAATAAATAGAAATAAAAAAAATACTCATAGTGCACTCACAAATTTTTTTGAAAATTTTATTCTCTGACTAGATAATTATTTTAAAATTGATGAAGTATTAATTTCTATCACACTTAATATAATTTATTTGGATGCATTCGTCTCATATATATAATGTACGAAATTAAGTTTCACCATATTGAAGGATTGTGATCGTCTATTTTATAATGTACGAAAAAAGATGTTATCTTACTATATACTTACTACATATAAAGGGAAAATATGGTGTAATTATCATCATGGTGTAATTTTCTTTTTCTTATTTTGTCCTTTACACTTTTTAATTTATACACAAAATCATATAATTTATACACTTTTTAATTTATCAAAGTCTCAAAAGAAGAGAATAAAGAAGAAAGGAAACTCGGGAAAGATTTATTTTACCCGTATGGGTGGCTATCTCAATACCTCCCAATGAGAGTGATCTTCTGGAATTGCAGGGGTCTTGGAAACCTTAGTACAAGGTTGGTGTTAAAAAATCTTTGTCTCTCTAATAAGCTAGACTTGGTTTTTTTGACTGAACCAATGATTCCTCATACTGATGTGAATAATAACTTCTGGTCTGAGTTGAAGTTAAAGCTATTTGATGTGAAAGATAGAGGAAATCAACTGCCTAACATTTGGGGTTTGTGTAATTCCAATCTTTGTCCTGTTGTGCTAGCTAATGCTAGGCAACATATCTCAATCTCTTTAAACTATGAGAATAAGTGCTTTAATCTGTGTGCAGCTTATGCCCACACTAATTACATTCAGAGAAGGCAACTTTGGTCTGAAATAAATGACCTAATGTTGGAGCATTGTGACCCTTGGTGCTGTATTGGGGACTTTAATGTGGTCCTTGGGGCAAATGAGAGTAGAGGTCCTAGGATTCCTCATAGTCTTCCTTATGAGGAATTCAAGGCCTTCTTGGATAGTGCTAACTTGATCCATCTTCTAACCAGAGGATCTAAATTTACTTGGTCTAATAGAAGAAGGAGTCATGCCCTCACTAAGAAAAGGCTTGTCAGGTCCATGTGCAATGATGATTGGCTCTCTCTTTGGCACCAAGTCACTTGTTGTACTCTACCTAGAATTGCTTCTGATCATCACCCCATCTTCCTTCTGGCCTCTTCTGCTACCACAAGCAGACCTGCTCTTTTCAGATTTCATCAAATGTGGATTAAGCACTTGGATTGTAAAAGGGTGGTTGAAGAGTCTTGGAGACAGGGGATTTATGGTTGCCCTATGTTTGTTCTAGTTCAGAAGCTGAAAAGGTTAAAATCAGTGCTGAAAACTTGGAATATAGAGATCTTTGGTAACATTCATCATAAAGTTCAGAATTCTCTAGTTGCAGTTGAAGCAATTCAGAACTGTATTCATAATTTTGGGCCTCATCTTAAGTTGTTGGAGCAAGAAGGAGTGGCTCAAAGTCAATTGATGAATGATCTTCTAATGGAAGAGGACTTTTAGAAAGAAAAATCTAGGCTGAATTGACACATTAGTGGTGACAGGAACACTAACTTCTTTCACAAGGTTACAAAAATAAGGCAATCAACCAAAGCAATGTCTATGATTAAGGATGGGGAGAACATGTTGGTTAATCAGCCTGAAATTAGTAATCATGTGCTTAGTTATTTCACTAATTTGTTTGCTTCACCAAACATATTCTCTGCTAATTCCTTAATCAATGAGGTAATTCCTAGTCTGGTTACTGATTTGGATAATGGCTTGCTAACAAGTATTCCTTTAGATGATGAAATCAAGAATGCAGTCTTCTCTCTCAATGGTGATGGTGCTCCTAGCCCTGATGGTTTTGGGGGTTGCTTTTTCCAAAGTTTTTGGAACATTGTTGGAAAAGATGTTTGCAATTATATCTTGCAATTCTTCAAATAAGGTTGGATGCTGCCAAACTTGAACTCCAACAATGTGGTCCTCATTCCAAAGTTTGCTAGTGCTGATAGAATTGAGGATTTTAGACCCATTGCCTAGGCTAATTTCCAATTAAAAATCATACCTAAGATTTTGGCTGATAGACTTGCCTCTATAGCTCCTAGAATTGTCTCAACTAACCAAAGATGATTCATCAAAGATAGGCACATTCATGATTGCATATGTTTGGCATCTGAGGCAGTTAATCTTCTTCCTCGTAAATCATTTGGTGGAAACTTGGCAATTAAGTTGGACATAAAGAAAGCTTTTGGCACTTTGGACAGAAATTTCCTGTTAGAGACCCTCAAAGCTTTTGGCTTCAATGACAAATTTATTCATTGGATAAAGGTAACCCTAGAATCTACAAAGCTTTCCATCTGTGTCAATGGTCAGAATGTTGGATTCTTTAACTGCAATAGAGGAGTTAGACAAGGTGATAATCTTTTTCCTCTTCTTTTTTGTCTTGCAGAAGATGTTTTCAGTAGAGGATTTTCTAACTTGGTTGCTAATGGGAGATTAAGCACGACCTTTGGTCCTAACAGCTTGCACACTCCAAGTCATGTTCTTTATGCAGATGATATCCTTATTTTCTGCAAGGCCATCAAGAAGGAACTTCAGGCTCTTAACAACCTCATTCATAATTGTGATGAGGTTTCAGGCCAGCATATAAACCCTTCTAAATGCAAATTCTACACTGCCAATGCATCAGCTAGGAAAATTTCAAACCTTGCAAACACTTTAGGCTTCTCCGTTGGCTCTCTGCCTTTCAATTACTTGGGTATCCCTCTGTTTATAGGGAAACCCAAAAAAGTGCATCCTCTGCACATTGCTGATAAAATAACCCTAAAGATGGCTAACTGGAAAGGTATGTCTCTCTCAATATTGGGAAGAGTGGAGCTTGTCAAATCTATCATCCAAAGTATGCTTGTGTATAGTTTCCATGTCTATGTTTGGCCATCTCAACTGATCAAGCATATGGATAAGTTCACGAGAAACCTTTTCTGGTCAGGAGATATCAATGTGAGGAAAATGATAACATTGGCTTGGCATCAAGTTTGTTCTCCTAACAAGAATGGTGGTCTTGGAATTAAATCAATCAAGCAACTTAACAAGGCTTCTCTTCTCAAGTTAACTTGGGAAATGATTTCTTCTTATCAGGAATGGGCTATATTCTATAGGCAAAGATTTGGAGCTTCTTCTAACCCTTCAAACAGATACTACAAGTCTTCAATATGGCCTGGTATTAAGAATAGTTGACATGTGGCAATCACAAACTCCAGATGGTTAGTTGGTGATGGGCATAACATAAGCTATTGGAAAGACAACTAGCTTGGATGCCCCCTACTGGACTCGATGAATATCCCCACAAATCTGCATATTTCTCTTCTAGCCTATGTTGTTGACTTCATCTCTGGATCAAAATGGATTATTCCTAACCTCATTGTTGATCTATTTCCTGAAATTGCCATACAGATCTCAAAGACTAGGATTCCTAGAATAAAGAACAGATTGGTGTGGAAAGACTCAAATGATGGAGTGTTATATCTAAGAGATGCCTACTCTTATCCTTTTACTCCTAATATAAATCTTAATTGGTGCAAAAAGATCTGGTCCTCATCAATCCCTCCTTCAAAGTCGTTTCTAATATGGAGATGGATAGATAAGAAGATGCCAACTGATGATAATATTCAAAAGATGGGTTGTTGTATGGTCTCAATGTGTAGTCTTTGCAAGGTGACAGCTGAGAGTTCTGATCATCTGTTTCTTCATTGTAATCTAGCTAAACACTGGTGGCATTGACTATGTTCCACTTTCTCAATCCAATTGAACACTTCTTCTATTAACTCAATCTTATTGGCTTGTAATACAACATGGAGCCATCAACTAAATGATACTCTGCTTGCTGCAATCACTCATATTATTTCCACAATCTGGTCATGTAGAAATAATGCTAGATTCGAGGACAAGAAAACCTTCAAGTTTCAAGGTTTGGATAAAATCAGAATGGCAACATCTTTGTCGGGCAATACATCTAAGCACCATGCCAATGGCTCTCTAGAGGAGTTCCATATCCTCAAGTCTCTTAATGTCTCAATTAATTACAACAGGGCTCCTAGAATCTGTGAGATAATCTGGAAGAATCCTAATACGGGAGTAATAAAAATCAACATTGATGGTGCTGCAAAGGGTCCCCTGGCCATGCAGGTGGTGGAATATTCAGGGATCATTCTGGTAGAATGGTGGCTTGCTTTATAAGTTACTATGGCCTTCATGATGCCCTTTATGTTGAGCTTCGAACAGCTATTGATATTGCTTCCAAGCATGGTTGGAATTTGATATGGCTAGAGTGTGACTCTACATTAGTGGTTGATATCTTCAATGGAAAGGGTACGGTACCTTGGCAGCTTTGCTCGAAATGGAGCATTTGTAAACAAACTCTATTGGCAATGAATCTCTCTATTTCTCACATATATAGAGAAGAAAACTATTGTGCTGATAAGTTGGCCAACAATGGTATAGCTTCTAGGATTTTCTCTTGGTGGAATGATATTCCTCAATTCATAGTGGAAACTACAATAGGAATAGGGTTGGGTCTTCCCAACTATAGATTCTATGACTTGTAACTCTTCTTCTTCCTCTTTCTCCTAAATCAATATATTTGTGGGGCGCTTTTGCACCTTTGCATAAAAACAAATATGTAACCATCACCGACATATTCACATTTCTCACCTTAAATTGATTATTATAAAAATTAAAAAAAAAATATAGTAAACCAAACACAAAAAATATATTCAATTTCTAAAAAGAAATATATAAAAATTTAATAGGTAATATCATGCAATGTTGACCGACACGAAGTGTCTATCGATACACTAGTATATAATTATACTTATGTAACATCTTTCCATCTTATTTTTTGGAATGGAATAAAACAAAAATATTAGAGTATTTTTATGTTTTTTATGTGAACTGTCTGATTCACTTTCCAGTTTATTCCCGTTTCACCTGATTTAAAAAGATCGGACTTGAATTTATCGAGTTTTAAAGCAATCCAACTCAAAATTCAGTTAAGACTATAAATCAGAGTCATTTTCAAGTTCAGTTCAGTCCTCCAAACATTAATTTTCTTGACTCTTTGCTTTGTAGTAAGATACGATCAATAATATTTTTTATACAACTTTTTACAAAGGTACTTTTGTATCTAACATTTAGTATTTTTCTTATTTTCTATTATTAAAGGTTTTGACAATTTTTGGTTTTCATTGTTTTCAACTTTACTATTGATTATGTAGTAATATTTTTAAAAATAGTCAATAAAGGTAACTACAATGTATAATTTATTTAAAAATGTTTTATATATAGGGCCAAACTACTATTATATTAGCCCCACATATTTGTGAATGATCTCGGCTGAGACATGATTGTCTCCAGTACGAGGATACATGTAGAATTCAAAAAAACTACTATTAAGTAAATAGAATAAGAAAATACTTCTTAATACTTATATATTGTCAAGAGAAAAAAGATGCTATGAAGTTCACGCGTTGGGTCAGTCATACAATTTTTTTAAACTGAGAAACTTTTATAAGTTTTTGTTATTGTTTAAAATTTGATTGAAAGTATTAACTACAGTAACTTAATGAATCTAAATGGTTCATTCCAAGCTCTCTGGCTAACAGGTACCCCGAAATCATTAGGAAAATTGCAAACATAAATATATCTGCAAATCATGATAAATTCATCTGGAAATCATTTGTGGATGGCTTGATGTCTTTAAAGGAAACTTCAACTTGGATAAATGCCGATCTTCCGACTATAAATTGGTGTAAAAAAATCTGGTCCTCCTCCATTCCTCCTTCCAAGTCATTCACAACTTGGAGATTTCGGCATGGCAAACTCCCTACTGATGAGAATCTGCAAAAGGGGGATGTTCCTGCAGGTCCTCGAATGACAACTCTGATCACATCTTCCTAACGTGTCCCTTTGCGGTGAGAATTTGGAATTGGCTTGGCACAATCTTTTCAATCAGCATAAATAATCACTCCATCTCTAACATTCTTACTTTGTGAAATAGGCATTGGAGTCCTCAAGTGCATCAAGTTCTGGCTGCTAGTATTGTGCATATCATAAATACAATTTGGTACTGTAGGAATCAAGATCGATTTCAGGACAAAAAATTTCCGATTAATTCTACTATCTCAAAGATCAAGTTGGCTATTGCTCTATCTGGGAACCAAACTTAGCTCAATGCTAACACATCTCTTTAGGACTTCAACATTCTTAGGTCCCTCAACATTGCAATTAACTACTCCAAAGCTCCTAAGATTGTGGAAGTTTGTTGGACTCCTCCTCTTCAAGATAGGATCAAAATCAATTCGAATGGTGCTGCTATGGGTAACCCTGGTATTGCTGCAGGGGGGGCTCTGTTAAGGAATCACATAGGTGAATTTATGGGAGGTTTTGCCGATTTCTTTTGTATTCATGATGCACTTTATGCTGAATTAAATTCGGCAATCATGGCTATCAATTTTGCTCACAAAAAAGGTTGGTTATCTGTTTGGTTGGAAAGTGATCCTGCTCTAGTGGTGGAAATATTCAAGGGAAAAGTTATGGTTCCTTGGAAGCTTATCCACAAATGGAATCTTTGCAAAATTTTATTATCTTCTATGGATTGTGTTGTAACACATGTTTATAGGGAGGGTAATAGTTGTGCTGATAAACTTGCCAATTATGGTCTTCATCATAAGATTTTTAGTTGGTGGAACTTTGTTCCTAACTTTCTTTTGGAAAACTTTTCAAGAAATAGGATGGGTCTTCCAAACTATAGGTTCACTTCATTGTAAGGTCTTTTTTTCATGTTTCATCATTAATATATTTGGGATGTAGATTATAAAAAAAATACAATAACTTAATTTAAATTTTCAAAGTAAAAAAAATTATGTTATTATTTATTATTTTCCCTTCAATGTTCATCCTTTTTAATTATTATAATAAGAATGATAATGATTTAGGATATTTGTTGTATTTTCTTATTGACATATTATTTCCGTATATGTAGTCATTAATTTTTTTAAACTACTTGGGTGAACCATTAAAGTAGTAAATAATGGTAAAGGTGAAAAATTAAAATTATTTTGCTCTTTAACTTCTCAAAAGTACAAATAAATAGAAATAAAAAAATTACTAATAGTGAACTCACAAATATTTTTAGACAATTTTATTCTCTTACTAGTTAATTATTTTAAAATTGATGTAGTATTAATTTCTATCAAACTTAATATAATTTATTTGGATGTATTCGTCTCATATATATAATGTACTAAATTAGGTTTCACCATATTGAAGGATTGTGATCGTCTATTTTATAATGTACGAAAAACGATGTTATTTTTTATATACTTACTATATATAAAGGGAAAATATGTTATAACTACCACCATGGTGTAATTTTCTTTTTCTGATTTTATCCTCAACATTTTTTAATTTATATAAAAAATCGTATAATCATATGTAACTACCACCAAAATATTCACATTTCTCACCATAAATTGATTATTATAATAAAAAATATAAAGAAAACCAAACACCAAAAATACATTCCAATTCTAAAAAAGAAATATATAAAATTGAATAGGTAATATCATGCAATATAGACCAACACGAAGTGTCTGTCGCCACACTAGTATATAATTATACTTATGTAACATCTCTTCATCTTATTTTTGGAATGGAAAAAAACAAATTATTAGATTATTGTTTTGTTTTTTTATGTGAGCTGTCTGGCTCACTTCCTAAGTTATTCTGTTTAACCTGATTTAACAAGTTTGGACTGGAATTTACCGAGATATAAAGCAATCTAACTCAAAATTCAGTTAAGACCGTAAATCGGAGTCATTTTCAAGTGTAGTTCAGTCCTCCAAACATTAATTTTCTTGACTCTTTGCTTTGCTATAAGATATGATCAAGAATATTTTTATACCACTTTTTACAAAGGTACTTTAATATTTGTATCTAACATCTAGTATTTTTCTTTTTTTCTATTATTAAAGGTTTTGACCATTTTTTGTTTTTGTTGTTTTCAACTTCACTATTGATTATTGTAGTAACATTTTTAAAATAATAAATAAAGGTAACTACAATGTGTAATTTATTAAAAAATGTTTTATATATAGGACCACACTACTATTAAATTAGCCCCTCATACTTATGGATTTTCCCGACTTGGACAAGATTATCACAAATGCGAGGAAACATGTGTTAAACAAAAAAAAACAGCAATTAAGTCTATAAAATATTAAAATTGAGTTAATCGATTAAGTTACCACGTTAATCGATTAACCAGCATGTTAAAACAAATGAATCAAAAGGAAAACTACTCATGTGTTATGCTTAACTCCTATACATATTTTAGCAATTATATTATGCCTAATATGTACATATAACATGTGTGATATGCATGAACATATAATAAACTGGATGGTATCTCATTTTAGTGGATTAGTTACTTTATTAAGTCTTGTGAGACTCACACCTAGGTTTACCTAACCTAGACTCAATATATATGGCAAGCATCTTAGACTTCTAAAAAAATAATAAACAATTATAACCTAAGTCTAATAAGTCACCACTTGAACCCTAGGCATGTTGATTGTTGAGTCATCATCAAGCTTTAATGAACTCATTGTCTTCATCAAAACATAGGCAAAACATTGCTAGTACAATCCTTGACACTTTGCACTCTCACGACCATGTTAAACCTGGTTAAACCGAATTAACACGGTTAGTACACTGAACGGTTCACTTAAAAATAAAAAAATGGAACACTGCTCTCTTATTTTATTTTACTATCATCCAAAAAAAGATGAAGACGTTATTACTTCAATATAATTATACATAATTATTAATTATATAAAGTTTTACTTTTATATATAACTATATATTTGTTGATAAAAATTATTAATTATATATGAAATCATCTGGTAAGACCGAAAGATTTAACCGTTTAAACTGATTAAATATAATACGGGGCCTCTGCCGGTTTGACGTTCGGCTCAAGTTTCACAACATTGGTCTTAACTACTATAAATTAATTTTAATTTTCAAAGTTAAACAATTTTCTTTTATTTATTTATTTATTTATTAATTCCCTGCAATGGTCCTCCTTTATAATTACTAGTGTATATAGGCACTTTGTGCCTGCCGGTCAATATTGTATGGTACAACGTATTTAATTTTTATATATTTATTTTTTATAGTTAGAATATATTTGGTGTACTTTATATTATAATTTTTATGTGTTTATGATAATGTTTAGTTTAAGGTGAGAGATGTGGTTAATTAATATTTTGGTGGTGGTTAATTCGGATTATATAGTTTTTTGTAAAAATTAAATAATGTGAAGAGCAAAATAGGAAGTGGAAATTACACCATGGTGAAAGTTACACCATGTTTTGCCTTTATATATAGTATAGATATAGAAGTATATATTATAATAACAATTATAATGATTTAGCATATTTATTGTATTTTCTTATTGATATATTATTTCTCTATATGTAGACATTAATTTTTTAAACTACTTGGGTGAACCAATAAACTAGTAAATGATGGTAAAGGTGAAAAATTAAAATTATTTTGCTATTTAACTTCTCAAAACTACAAATAAATAGAAATAAAAAAATTATCATAGTGAACTCACAAATATTATTAGACAATTTTATTCTCTAACTAGTTAATTATTTTAAAATTTATGATGTATTAATTTATATCAAACTTAATATAATTTATTTGCATATATACGTCTCATATATATAATGTACGATATTAAGTTTCACCATATTGAAGGGTTGTGATCGTCTATTTTATAAAGTACGAAAAAAGATGTTATCTTTCTATATACTTACTATATATAAAGGAAAAATATGGTGTAACTACTACCATGGTGTAATTTTCTTTTTCTTATTTTGTCCTTTACACTTTTTAATTTATATAAAAATCATATAAGCATATGTAACTACCAACAACATATTAACTTTTCGCACCTTAAATTTATTATTATAAAAAAATAAAAAAGATACAAAGTAAACCAAACACAAAATATACATTCAAATTCTAAAAAAATATATAAAAATTGAATAGGTAATATCATGCAATATTAACTGACACGAAATGTCTGCCGACACACTAGTATATAGTTATAATTATGCAACATCTCTCCATCTTATTTTTTGGAATGAAATAAAACAAAATATTAGAGTATTGTTATGTTTTTTTATGTGAATTGTCAGGTTTACTTCCCTGATTATTCCCGTTTACCCTGATTTAACAAGATCAGACTGAAATTTACTGAGTTTTAAAGAAATCCCACTCAAAACTTAGTTAAGACTGTAAATCAGTGTCATTTTCAAGTCCATTTCAGTTCTCCAAACATTTATTTTCTTGACTCTTTGCTTTGCTATAAGATATGATCAAGAATATTTTTATACAACTTTTTAGAAAGGTACTTTTGTTTTTGTATCTAACATTTAGTATTTTTCTTATTTTCTATTATTTAAGGTTTTGACCATATTTGGTTTTTGTTGTTTTCCACTTGACTATTGATTATGTAGTAATATTTTGAAAAATAATCAATAAAGGTAACTACAACATGTAATTTATTTAAAATTGTTTTATATATAGGACCAAACTACTATTAAATTAGTCCCACATACTTGTGGATATTCCCGACTCAGACATAATTGTCTTCAATACCATGATACATGTGTGAAACAAAAAACTACTATTAAGTAAATAGAATAATAAAATATTTCTTAATACTTATATATTGTCAAGAGAAAAAAGGTGCTATCAAGTCACAAGTTGGGTCAAGTCATACAATTTTGAGTAAATTACACTGACACCTCCTGAGTTTTAGTGAAATTACACAAACCACCCCTCACTTTTCTTTACCTACACAAACCTCCCATACTTTTAATACTTTCATTGCACTGACCACCACTGCATAAGAAATAAGTGTAATCTTTTAAAAGAATGTGATAAATACAATTAAGTTAAACAAAACATGATATATTGTGTAGACAAGTCTAAATAATATACAAATCAACGTATCTTTATTATTTTTTGTTACAAAAAGCATCAATAATTCTAAAGAAATATTGTTTAAATCGCTCTTATAATATAGTGTAACGAACCAAAAATAATAAAGAAATATTGACTCATATGTTATTTCGACTTGTCTCCATAATATATCATGTTTGTTGTTTAAACTTAATTGAATTTATCACATTTTTATGTTAAAATATTACACTTATTTCTTATACATAGGTGGTCAGAGTAATGAAAGTATAAAAATTAGGGGAGGTTTGTGTAGGTGTAAAAAAGTGAGGGGTAGTTGATATAATTTCACTAAAACTCAGGGGGTGTCGGTGTAATTTACTCTACAATTTTTTTAAACTGAGAATTTTGTTTAAATTTTAGTTGTTGTTTAAAATTTGATTGAAAGTCTTAACTACAGTAAATTAATTTAAATTGTCAAAGTAAAACAATTTTCTGTTATTTATTTATTATTTTCCCTTTAATGTTCCTCCTTTTTAATTATTATAATAAGAATTATAATGATTTTGGATATTTATTGTATTTTCTTATTGACATATTATTTCTCTATATGTAGACATTATTTTTTTATAAACTACTTGGGTGAACCAATAAAGTAGTAAATGATGGTAAAGGTGAAAAATTAAAATTAGTTTGCTCTTTAACTTTCAAAACTACAAATAAATAGAAATAAAAAAAATTACTCATAGTGAACTCACAAACATTTTTAGACAATTTTATTCTCTAACTAGATAATTATTTTAAAATAGATAAGTATTAATTTCAATCAAACTTAATATAATTTATTTGGATGTATTCGTCTCACATATATAATTTACGATATTAAGTTTCACCATATTGAAGGATTGTGATCGTCCATTTTATTATTTAATTTTTACAAAAAAACTATATAATCCTAAGCAACTACCACCAATACATTAATTAACCACATATCTCACCTTAAATTAAACATTATCATAAACACACACAAAATATAATATATAAAAATTGAATATGTAGTATGACACAATATTCGCCAGCAGGCATGAAGTGCGTGTATAAAGGGAAAACAAGGTGTAATTATCAGCATGGTGTAATTTTCTTTTTCTTACTTTTTCCTTAATACTTTTTAATTTATACAAAAAATCATTTAATCACATGTAACCACCACCAACATATTCACATTTCTCACTTTAAATTTATTATTATAATATATATACTATATATCTATATCTATACTATATATAAAGCCAAAACTTGAAATTTCTTCCATCATGGTGTAATTTTCATTTCTTATATTGCCTTTACAATTATTTAATTTTTACAAAAAAACTATACAATCCTAAGCAACTACCACCAATACATTAATTAACCACATATATCTCCTAAATTAAACATTATCATAAACATACAAAAAACATAATATATAAAAATTGAATATGTAGTATCACACAATATTCGCCGGCAGGCACGAAGTCCCTGTACACATTAGTTATATATAAAGGGAAACAAGGTGTAATTATCAGCATGGTGTAATTTTCTTTTTTTTATTTTCTCTTTAATACTTTTTAATTTATACAAAAAATCATTTAATCACATGTAACCACCACCAACATATTCACATTTCTCACCATAAATTGATTATTATAATAAAAATAAAGAAAAATATAAAGTAAACCAAACACAAAAAATACATTCAAATTCTAAAAAAGAAATATATAAAAATTGAATAGGTAATACCATACAATATTTACCGACACGAAGTGTCTGTCGACACACTGGTATCTAAGTATACTTATGTAACATTTCTCCATCTTATTTTTTGGAATGGAATAAAAACAAATTAGAGTATTGTTATGTTTTTTTATGTGAATCGTCTGGTTCACTTCCCATGTTATTGCCGTTTAACCTGATTTAACAAGATCAGACTGAAATTTATCGAGTTTTAAAGCAATCCAACTCAAAATTAAGTTAAGACTATAATGCAGAGTCATTTTCAAGTTCAGTTCAGTCCTCCAAACATTAATTTTCTTGACTCTTTGCTTTACTGTAAGATATGATCAAGAATATTTTTATACAACTTTTTACAAAGGTACTTTTGTATTTGTATCTAACATTTAGTATTTTTTTTCTTATTTTCTATTATTAAAGGTTTTGACCATTTTTGGTTTTCGTTGTTTTCAACTTCACAATTGATTATGTAGTAATATTTATAAAAATAATCAATAAAGGTAACTACAATGTATAATTTATTTAAAAATGTTTTACATATAGGACCAAACTACTATTAAATTAGCCCTACATATTTGTGAATATTTTCAACTCGGACATGATTGTCTCTAGTGTGAAGATACATGTGGGAAACAAAAAACTACTATTAAGTAAATAGAGTAATAAAATATTTCTTAATACTTATAAAGAGAAAAAAGATGCTATCAAGTTCACGCGTTGGGTCAGTCCTACAATTTTTTTAAACTCAGAAATTTTTATAAATTTTTGATGTTGTTTAAAATTTGATTAAAAGTCTTACCTACAATGAATTAATTTAAACTTTCAAAGTAAAACAATTTTCTTTTATTTATTTATTTATTTATTATTTTCCCTGCAATGTTCCTCCTTTTTAATTATTATAACAATAATTATAATGATTTAGGATATTTATTGTATTTTCTTATTGATATATTATTTCTCTATATGTAGTCATTAATTTTTTTAAACTACTTGGGTAAAACAATAAATAAATAGAAATAAAATAATTATTTCTCTAAAATTAGTTTGCTCTTTAACTTCTCAAAACTACAAATAAATAGAAATAAAATAATTACTCATAGTGAACTCACAAATATTTTTAGACAAATTTAATATCTAACTGGATAATTATTTTAAAATTGATGAAGTATTAATTTCTATCAAACTTAATTGAATTTATTTGGATGTATTCGTCTCATCTATACTATATATAAAGCCAAAACATGGTGTAACCACCACCATGGTATAATTTATATATTCCTATTTTGCCATTAAATTTTTTAATTTAAAAAAACCATATAATCACATCAAACATATTAATTATAAGTTGCATATTTTCTAAAAAAGACAAAAAAAATATAATATAAAGTAAATATAATACAAAAAAGACATTTTAATTCTACAAAATGAAGTGTATAAAAATTAATTACTTAGTACTTTAAAATAAGAACGTGACCGACAGACACTCGATAGACACGAAGTGTCTTTTTAGTTTTATTTTTTTAAGCAAGTGTGCAAAGCACACCAAATGAGAACATACAAGTTACAAATTTCTAAATCTATAGTTTGGAAGGCCTAATAAGTTTCTTTTGAACTCATTAAGGATGATAGAAGGGAAAGAATTCAAGGAAGAATTTGTTCTATAATTAGCCGCATGAGAAGCCAACTTATCAGCACAAGAGTTTCCTTCACGATAGATAGGAGATATTTCCCAAGTCATGGAATCCAAGATTGTTTTGCAGGAAGTCCATTCATTGTGTAAGGACCAAGGAGGTTTAGATTTGCCCATGAAAATGTCCATAACCAGCACTAAGTCCACTTCCAACCAGAGATGCCACCACCCACTTTTGTATGCCTTGTTTACTGCTTTAATTGCCGAGAAAAGCTCTGCATGAATAGCAGTTTGGATGCTCAAGTAACAACCAAAACCATGAAGAAATAGCCCTTTATGATCTCTAAAGACACCCCCACCACCAGCGTGACCAAGACAGCCTGTAACGCCCCGAAAAATACTTCTAAAAAACATTGCGGAAAAATGGATAAATTTTTTTTTTCAAATAAAGAGATTGTATAAAATTGTTTCCTTTTTTAAAACCTTCCTTTTCTGGGACATCACTTTAAGTACCTTCCTTTTCCGGGACATCACTTTAAGTAACTCAAATGCGGAACATCAACTTATCGTTATCGAATGATAACTTAACCTGATTCACAATTTCCTGAATAACACAATGCATATAAACGGTTAAGTCATCTTTAGTTCATACAAACTAAATCAACAAAGGCGGAAACTACATTGCCACTAACATATACAAAATCAAAAAAGAAAGGGCGGAAATACTAATCATCGCCCACAGACACTAAAACAAGACATGAACAAGTTGAAGCCGTCCTTGTTTTTCAAAAGTCACAAAATGATAAGCAACTCCTAGTGGCTAACTCCAAAGCTAGGGTACT
>NC_032012.1:19569634-19569884 GCF_001865875.1 Lupinus angustifolius
ATTCAACATTTATCAATATATCATTCATCGACAAGATGTCGTGACTATAATTAAATAACACATAAGTGGAGATCATACTCCAAATAATAACATACACATATAATATCTATCACCGACATTATGACCCACCATTTATTTCAACATTACCAATATATCAATTAATATAATCAACATTATACTCATAATCAGATCACATACATAAACATAGGAATACACCATACTTGTAACTCACATTTGGGAATTTACTTCC
>NC_032012.1:19569984-19664844 GCF_001865875.1 Lupinus angustifolius
ATATCATGTATCCTTACTAGGGTACCCCCTAGTTCACGACCTCAAGTCGGATACTTGCCCAACAAGGCATAAACACAAACAATGCTTTCATACTTTTGTGGAATCATGCTTCTCATCTAAGCCATGATCTCATTCCACAACTTTTATATCACAACACACCCTACTCGGGTTCATCACATTGTTCACTACATCATTTTATTCCAATCTTCCCATACTGTCCCTCGCCCAAGCGGCGACCAATCGCTCAAGCGACAATTCGTCTTTAAATCCCAAATAAACTAAATCTTTCCTCGCCTAGGCGAAAGTATTATCGCCCAAGCGAGACATCTCTCACCCAAGCAAGAGCGTTCCAGAAACTCATTAAAATTCTGGATTTTTTTTTTCGGCGAGTCGAGTTTTTGCTCGCTCGGGCGGACTTTCGGTCGCCCCGGCGACGCCTCGTTCGCCCAGGCGAAAATCCTGAAAAAAAAATTTCGCCCAATCGGGTTTTTGCTCGCCCGGGCGGACTTTTGGTCGCCCGGCGGCGCCTCGTTCGCCCAGGCGAAATCCTGGAAATTTTTTTATTTTTTCGCCCAATCGGGTTTTTGCTCGCCTGGGCGGACTTTCGGTAGCCCCGGCGACGCCCTGGTTGCCCTTGCTCGCCCTGGCGATGCCCTGGTCGCCCTTGCTCGCCCCGGCGACGCTCTGGTCGCCCTTGCTCGCCCTGGCGACTCATGGTTCACCTAAACTACTGGGATCTGGACAGAATGCTAATTTTTGTCATTTTCAACAACCAAGACACATTCAAACATGGTTTTTCAACCACCTACACTCAGAAAATTTTCCAACAACATTCATATACAATATTCCACACATTTCATCAACAATCACATATATTCAAAAGCATTCAAACATAAAAATCTTGGGTTTTCTTAAACCCAAGTTAACTCCAAAACCTTTGAGATGGTTTAGGAGATCCGGGTGTCATATTCGGACACCACTATGTCACGATGTGTTCTCTCTCACCTTAATGAAGCGTGCTTTACGAAATCCCTATGGTTCGGTTGGGTTGCAAGGTTCAAATGCCGGAAATCTTCGTAACTACCATAATAAAACTCGTTAGTTTCCGATATTTCTAAAATCGTTACCAAAATACTTAAAACTCCATATTCCGATTTAAAACATTCTTTGATAATCTTACCACTTTAAAGTAAGTTATACAAAGTATCATTTAAGAGTCTCATGAGACCTTCATGTACTCATAAACCTCAACATCATTTTTAACAAAGATTTCTATTTTTCCAACTTGATTCAAGCCATGGTTTAAGGCTAAAAACAAATAGAAATACATACATTCTCATTTTTACAAAACACTTCCTAAAGGTTCCTTTGATTTTATCATCATCCCCTTTGGCTAAAACAACAAAAGTATGTAATACAACATTATAACAACTCCATGAACACAAGTTGTTCATGGTTTCAACAAAATATTTTCATAAGTTCAAGAACATCATCATTTTCGGTTTTGAGGAGAAAATGAGTTAGAAAGCGTTTTAGAAAATTTCAACGGTTGAATATGTTCTTGACATACTCATGAACAACATACTTAAATCTCATCAACATCCATTGGTTGAATGTTGAGAGATCAAGGATTGAAGATGGAAGAAGACATGAGAAACATGAGAGAAAAATGGAGAGATGATTTTTACCTTCTCTTGAAATTTTGCAAATGAGAGATTGTGAGAGTGAAGTGTAAAGTGTGAGGGTTTAAGGAAAGAGGGAAATCAGATTTTCCCTAGGCAATAATGACAAATCTCATAGGGTGGCTAATGATGAGCTCATGAGATATGGTGAAAGTGATGGGAGATTTGCTTTATGGAAGTCAAATCTCTCATCCCAATGCTAAATGATCACCTTGTGGACACATGCGATAACGTGTGATAAACATTCCCGAGTATTATCGGCCAATACTCGATCGGGTATTTTAAATCGCTTGATCCTAATATCCGATTAGAATTTCAGATTTCGGCATTCCGAGTGAAAAATATTTAGTAAATAGGTATGAGTGTAATCAGAGTCTATTTTGACTCGAAATTAAATTACGAATCCAATGGCGCAATCGGAATTCGATTCCGAGTTACGGAACTCAAAAAACCGCTTTTTGAGCCGTACCGGGCGGATTCGGCCCCGACAGTGGTCCAGAACCGACTGTCTCCAAAATTACCAAACTTTACCACAAAATTGGAAATAAAATTTCAAGAATAAAACTCAACTAGAGTTTCATCTAATTATTTACCGAAAATTCCCAGAAATTCATTTTCGAATATATAATTAATGAAAATATTAGTAAAATCTTATAATTCAAACTCGTAAAATTCGCGGTGTTACACAGCCTAAGGCAGCCCCATCCATGTTCACCTTGATCCAACCATTTGAAGGTTTCTGCCAAATCACTTCTGTGATCTTAGAAGCACAATTGTAGTTGATGCTTATGTTAAACTGCTTCAGCAAGATGAGCTCTTGAAGAGAAGGATTGCCAGAGACTGTAGAATAATTTCCAGATAAAGAAGTGAAGTGTCTGACGTACACTAGTATATATAATGTACGAAATTAAGTTTCACCATATTGAAGGATTGTGATCGTCTATTTTATATGATACTTCACATTTCAAAGCAATATTTATTATTTTTCCATTTAGCTCTATTAAAAACTTTTTTTAACTATCTTTACTTTTTGTTGTTATTGAAACTATCAATTAATGATAAATATTAAATGGTGGTAAGAATGTAACGTTATACAATTTAAAAAAAAAACTAGGAAAATAACTATTTTTAATGTATATATTGAATTTAATTGATAAAATTGTTACGAAATAGAATAAATATTATTGACTTAAAGCAATTAATGCCTCAACTATTTCACATTTTTAATCTAATATTCAAAGTTTTCCACATCATTTTTTTATTTTGTTCGCTTTTTTGTGTATTACTAAAGATATCTCCGATCTTTTTTGGGTAAGGAACTAATCTCTCTCAGGGTACATGACTGCACCTCACAACAAATGTCGCTCCTAGGAATCAAATTTTTGACCTTTTGATCATCTTGGGGATCTAGGAGGGGGTCACACACAACTAGAACAACACATTATTGGTTTATTTTGTTCTAATTATAAGTATAAGATGAAAAACTAGAAGGGGTGAATTAGTTTTCTGCACAATGGTGGATTTTGAAATTTAAAATTGATTAGACTATATTGCAACGAAAATAGTAAGTTGTAGAAAATAAAAGTAGAGAAGAGGGAAAAAAAGATACACCCGCACAATATTTTATTTAGAGATGGCCAAATGGGCAATGCCCGTGGGCGCACCCGCGTAGCTCGCATTTTTTGCGGGCAGGGCATAACTTTTTTGCCCATTTTCCCGTTTCACACGACCCGTTTTGCTCGCCAAGTTTGTGGGCATTTCAATTAGGCATGCGGGTGGCCCATAAATATAATTTAAGGAAAAATGTAAGAAAAATTTAGATTAGTTATGATGTAATGTGATTTTTAATCCCTAAAAAAGTTATAATCTAATTTAATTTGTTAAACTTCATATAAAATATTAAAAAATTGTTACTTTTTTTATCTTCAACTACTTTATTTAATTTCATTTCATTTATTATATGAATTTTTTATTTTTTCATAATTATTCAACAATGCTCGTGGGCCACTCACAAGCTCGTTAGCCCGTTTTAAAATGGACAAGGCATTGAATTTTGTCCATTAACAAATGCATTTTACATCAATTAATAACCCATAATATTTTAGTAAACAACGTGTATAATAGATTAACAATCTAATAACCGGATTTATGCAATACTAATATAAATATTTATACATAGTTAGTAAATTATTCATCATTTCTATTATTTTTTTAATTTTAGTAATAGATTCTTACTCCATGCAGTCCTATCCACAAATCGAGTAATGATTTCACAGTTTCAACCAGAAAAGTACTTGCCTCATATTAATAACAATTACTCACAACCCATTCCAAAAGCAATTATATCACCTAATTATTTTAATTTTGACAGTACAATGCACTATTTAGTTAGTCCTTTATAATTTATATACACTTATAAAATATTCACACATTAACAAATAGAGGAATGCTAATATCAAAGGGAAAAGAAACTTTCTAATAGAGGATTACTAATTTTAGATGGGGTCATTCTAAATACACAATTCAACAAATATATATTGTACAACAATTTGATAGCAAATAAAGTGCTTAATTTTTAAAATAATAATTTGCGCCATTCAAAGAGGTGAGTATGAGTCGGATTGGGAGGGATTAATGTATGTCTTTTACCCAACTCTAAATATTGGTTAGGTCATTTTTTGAACTCGTACATTACCCTAGACTTGAAGCTAAACTGACCCTAAATATTAATAGGATCAGTCTTTAAACCTGAACTTGACCCTCGACCCGATTAAATATAATGCATACTAATTTTAGACAAAGTCTTCTCAATATTATTTATTATTATGAATATTTAATTTGACATATAAAATAATATATGTGTATATATATATATATATATATATATATATATATATTACGTATATATGATGAAACAATTAGAGAACCGATGATACTTTCGACCAAAAAAAGTATCATTACTTTATACATATTTGAATAAATATACATATAAACATGATGAGTGAGTGATCATGAGACAGGTCAGACCAGAACATTCTCGGTCCCTACCAGCCCTAAATATTGACCAACTCTAATTTTTGAATCTAAACTCGGTCCTAGATCCAATGAGACTCAATCCTATTCAGGTCTAATCATGAACGAGTCGTAGTGGGTGAGCGGGTAAGGCCAGATCCTTGTCAACCCTAATTCAAATAGTACAATTATTTCTATAACTTCCATACAAAAATATGAAAGTGCAAAGTGTGAAGGATTGTACTAGCAATGTTTTGCCTATGTTTTGATGAAGACAATGAGTTAGTTAAAGTTTAAAGATGTCTCAACAATCAACATGCTGAGGGCTCAAGTGGTGACTTATTAGACTTATGTTATAATTCTTTATTATCTTTTTAGAAGTCTAAGATGCTTGCCATATATGTTGAGTCTAGGTTAGGTAAACCTAGGTGTGAGTCTCACAAGACTTAATAAAGTAATTAATCCACTAAAATAAGACATCATCTAGAAATATAAGATAATTAGGTTCATACATTTCAATACATTGATTTTTTGCATTGAAGGTATTATATTTGGAAATCATGTATTGCATGAGCATATATCATATAGGTAGTTCACCATGCATTAACAAACTGATTTTACACTGTTTAATCGATTATGAGTAATGTTAATCGATTAACATAATCACAGTTTCAACAGAAAACTGAAAAACAGAAAACCGTTATTTTCAACAACCCGTTAATCGTTTAAATGGGTACTTAATCGATTAATTGAGACTTTAGACAGTTTTCTATTTAAACTGAAATCTCAACATATGAGGAAAAAGAATCCATATATTTTTATATTCATTCTCTCTGCATATTTTCGAGTTACTCACTGTTATATCTAGGAGAAAATATTGCATGTTTCATTAGGAAAAAGATTAGATCATGCTAAGGCTTTAAGTTTCATATTCATATTGCATGTTCTTTGAAAAGCTTTCTTGCATCATTCTTGTGTTTCTTCGAAAGAAAAAGAGATAGTTTTGTTATTATTTCATAATTCATAAACCTCATGCATGTACATTCATATTAGACTAGGAAGTCTTGTGAGTTCTTGCTTAGGTTTTAGTCTTTGATCTTTATTGTAATATCTGAGTATTAAGTACTCATTCATAACTCAAAGCATTGTAATTCAAGGATTGGGAAAATCCTAGTTGCGGTTAGGTAAGGTGTTCTTCACAAAGACTTGGAGGTCTTGGGATAAAGAGCGATACCTTGGCTGGGGCCGAATCGCGGTAAGAAAGGTTTCCTTGGAGGCAGTTTTTGGAAAGGTCAAACCAATGGTGACGAAGTTCTTTGTGTTCCAAGAAAGGAGCGTTCGAGTCTTCTACTTGGAAGTGTGCATGTAACGATACATTTTGTTCTATAGTGAAGAAGGAAAATCTCCCAGATCAGAAGGGAGGATTGGATGTAGTTTTGTAGTGGACAGCAAAACAAACCAGGATAAAACCCTTGCACAATCTTTTCTATCCCTTTCTCTTTTATATTTCAAGATGTTTTAATTCGAGTTTGAAGCTGATATTTTGCATGCTTATACCTTGTTTTATCCTTGTTAATATTGCATAAAAATATCTGATGTATCTATGCTTATATGTTGGTTAATAATTGTGCAAATTGATGATGTGATCATTTTGTTTCTATTTTGATTTAATCGATTAAGCCCACTGGTTAATCGATTAACTGGACATTTTTCGGCAAGTGTGTAAAAACCAAAAAGTGGAACTTGAGCTCCGCCACACCTATTCAACCCCCTTCTAGGTGTATTCTGCCATTGATACCTAACAAAATATTGGAGAGGGAACCAGCTTGAAAATTTGTGTTGCTCTCTTTTATTTTCCCAGTAAATGAAAGTTGTTGAGTTGATTGTGAAATCTGAATTATACAAATAACATCACTAAATTTTAATTACCAGCACAACAGGTAGAAGGCTTTCACTTTCTTTTTTGTATTAGCGATGAAAGTAAGATTTCATTATACTTTCATTGTGTATTTGTTGGACTGATTGAGTCTCCTAGCATATGTGAGCTTTGTATCACCATGATTTTTCCCAATATATTAAATGAATTATTAAAATATTAAGCAATTAATATCTTTTAATAATTCGCTAATATCTAGATAATCCTAGAGTATGTGAGATACTTAGGGATACTATAATCATATATATTATCCATGATAATATATCGAATCATAAACCCTTAAAATGGAATCTGACTACGACTTTCATCTGACACTAAGTATAAAGTGGACTTTTATTATCAAAGTGATAAACCGAAGTTAAGTACAAAAATCAGTTTTAATTCATGTTTTACAATCAAATCGAGTGTAAACTTGAATAGTTTTGTTTTCGAACTTTCATGCCTTGTACAACGTGAGATACTGCACAATATAGATCAATATAGTGTTTCTATCTATGCAGAGTTATATGAGAAAAATAATCACATATTTAGACTCAGAAAATTATTATCGATGAGAATAATCGATCGAGTTTGAAATTCTCGGTATAGGTTTCTTACCTCCATGAAAATTTTCAACTTTGAAGAGTAGTGAAATAAGACAAAGGAGTATCCTTTTGTATGACATAATCATATATTTTTCTTGTAAGACAAGCCAAAAGGAAGGCATGTGGAGTTGCCATGCATGTAACGAAGTAAGAATAAGCCACCCTTTTGTCTTCTCTTTATGATAATGGTATGTTACATAAAACACGACTACTCTCATTTTTTCATATACACACGCACTAAACTAAAGAGGTGAGAGAAGCTCTCATCCCATGTTCTTCTTTCCAAAATTGTGTGGCCCTTGGAGTAGGGAGAGAAGGAGTTTTGCAACTCCAACCTACACAAAAACTCTTCAAAGCCTTGGCTCTTGCACTAGGTAACTACTTATGTGGGACTTTTAACTCATTTCCTTTCTTATTCATCCCTTTTAATATTTGTTTTATGTATTTTTCTCAAAGTTTATGATTTAAGAATGAGGTTAGAGTAGTTAATGGAGAGGTTGAGGTAGATTGCAAAATCAATGAACTTGGTGAGCTTTTAAGCTAGGATAAGCCAAGAGTTCAATGAAAAATTCTTTCTCTTCTTGTACTTTGTCAAAACCGAACCCTAACTAGTTGGAAGGTGTTCATCTTTTTCTTTCTTTCCAAGAGTGTTGAGTATGGTTGTTATATAGTGTTATATGTAAAAAAATCATGCTTAAAGTACTCTTACATTCAAGAACACACCCTTTGCTTTAAAAGGAGAAATACTTATGAAAACCTCATGATTGTAATCCTTATGTAAGTCGCCTTTTGAGGTTGACAAAGAGAATGGAACATAGGGGCAAGCTTAAGTGGCTTTTGGAAGCTTAAAAACTTGTATTTAGTACTTAAACGTTTCAAAAATCACCTTAAAATGATTTAGTAGTTAAGATAAATGTTAAGTCTTCCTCAATTCCAGAAAAAGAACTCACCTTTGGTGGTGAGAAAGTTGGATATAAAGAGGGAACTAAGCAGAAGTGATTCTGAGTGTTTAAATGTGTTTTTTATGCTTTTATTGGGCAATAGATATTTAGAAAACCGAATGAAGCTATTTAGGCTCTAGAAATTTAGACTTAAGAGTTTCAGTAACCTAAAAATATGATAGTAGGTTTATAAAAAAAAGGTTTATTTTTGGTACTTCCTTCTTTATTCTTTCATTTTCGTGAAAAATAACCACGGAAATCATATTAAATTGAAAATAGAATATAATTGTGCGATGTTTTGGATACGAACGTTTTATGAAAAATAAACATGAGTTTCTTTTCTGGACTTGTCATTTTGAAGCATATTTTAGATACCTATAGTGTATTTTACTCTCTTTAAAGTATGGTATTGTTACTTTGATAATGACCTTACAATTAGTAAAACACAAGAGAAAAATCTGAAAAAATTACATGTGAAATACTGAGACTATTTCAAGAGTAGTCTCGGTTGGGGACTTTTCAATTTGATGAACCGAAACGTTTGATCTATTGTATTTTGGACAGTTTAAACTAATCTTATGAAAACAGACCCTATAAAGGGTATTTTCGTAATTTTCATAATAAGAACCTAATTTTTTGTATAAGAAATTTTTATGACATTCTGAACATTTTATTAGTTGGGACAAAACCTTGAATCATTTCTAAAACGAAGTGGTTTTGTAAATCAAGTAACTTTTCATAAGAAGCAACGACTAGAAAATATCACCCAAGTCCATAAAATATGGCTAACGACGCTCTAGTATAACAGTATTGTTTTAACAAAAAAATTAGTTTGTCATGTGAGGATATAAATATGGAGTGGAACGTTGTGCGAACGAAAACAATCAGATCGTGAGTTGAAGGACTTCTTCGACACTTCAAGGTGAGGGAGAACTATCTGACACAATAGTCTTAGAATATGACATTAGGGTCTCCAAACATACTCACGGTTTAGAGGGTATGATAGTATATATATATATATACATATATATATATATATATACATATATATATAACTTGGGTAAGAAATTAAGTTAAGATGTAAAAGAACCCCCTAGGAATAAGGGGAATGAGTAATGAACTAATCATATAGTAGGATGTGAGATTGAATATACCCGAGTGTAGTCATTTTAGATACTCAGAGATGGTTTGGGTCAACTGCCAACCTTTGGACGGCGAGTTCACCAAACCATATGAGCTAAGAGATTGAGAGAAATGTGAATATGGTTATGGGAAATGACAAGGGAAATGTGTAATAACTTACCGGGTACCTAAGGGTACGCCTGACTGTATACGCGTCATACTCGAAGAGTAGTGACAGGCCGAGTAAAGGCAAAATTCGTAGAATCTCCGCTAGTGGAAAATAGGAGACAGATCGGGTCCCACAAGAAGCATTCCTCTAGCATTGGGCGTCCAATGAGGCGTGGATGACTAAGAAGGAGATGACTTAGGATGGGTCGATCAAAGGAATCAAAAGAAATGTTCAAGTTTAACATGAAGTGTGAATGGCATTGAGCATATGCACGAACTGAAGCTTAGGATTGTAAGAGGAAGTGGATGGTGACAGAGATGTCCCGAGATTTGGATAGGGACAGCAATGGTGTTGATTCATCAAGAAGCCTTGAAGGAATACTTAGGTGGAGTAGTCTAATGAGGATCCGGATGATTGCAATCCGTCGTTAGACCAGGCTAACTCCATATTCGAAACTAAGTGGACTTTAACACCCCCTTGACACGTCAGGATCAGTGGAGAGAGAATTTGAAGCGCAAGATATGGCATCATCCGTAGGGACATTGGTACCGCACTATGTGCAGCACTTTGGTGCATGATGTCTGAATATATCTGGATTATGGCTTGGTAGGATGTATTGTATTCCTGGTTGTTATCGAGGTAGAGAGGTTGGGCTTGATATGGAGTTTGGATGGCGATTATGCATAGCACTTGTTTATTGTACTTGAAGGCAATTATCCCCCTATCTCAAGTTACAATCATCATACATCACGAACATTCACATGTTATATCTGTTCAAATACTTGCTTCTACTATTATTGTTGTATGCCATCTTGATGCCATGTTCTATGTAATCTCGCGTTGCCAACAAAATACATGCATTAGATGTTTTACTCGCTCATTTCTTTGTGGTTGTGTTGTTCTAGTGTTGGCGGTTTTAGATGCCAGTAGAGAGGACCGGATTTCAGTTCGACATGACCCCCGGGGGATCATGGGTACGCAAAGGTCATCGTTGGTTCTACATCGGGTCGTGTACAGCTCACTTCCGACCAGTTAACAGTGGAGTCGATGCTTTCAGCTACGATGGAGACTTTGAGATCTCTGTGACCTTCCCTAAGGACGGACCAAACCCCCTCGTTGTTTCCCAGACTGTGAGCATTGTTTCGTGTGTCTCGCCTAGGTCAGTCGTTTCTAATGACTCTCATAGGGTTGTACCTGTCTCAGATGATGATACGTCTGTTCATCCAGTTCCGAGGCTGACAGGCCCTCGCCGTATCTTCTCTCGGGTAGTGAAGAAGGGCATTCACCACGGGCCAGACCCCGATGCTATGGAGGCACATCGCCTAATCGTCGAGTTTTGGACTAGGCGGGAGGCTAGAGCTCAGAGGATGAGGATGAGGAAGAGATGGCGATCCCTAACACAATGTGGTACTCTGCTGATATTGTGGTTCTAGTTCTGGAGCATGTTGTCATCCCACTTGTTGAGGAGCATCGAGCAAGGGAGGAGTCGGTGTCTTATCCCCGACGATTCTGACGCTGAGATGGAGGAGGACCCTGACGAGCCCGAGTCTTCAGATTCTTGAGTAGCATAGTTTTGTAGATGTTTTCATATGAGGTATTATGGACATACTTTACTTTCGGTAACACTGATGTAATTACATATGCCTCTGATTCAGTTGTATTTTGATTATAGTTTGTATTATTGGAGAGGTTGTTGCCTCAAACACCTTACTTTTATTTTCGACACTTAACTCTCACGCACCAGGTTATGGTAAGTGAGATGGTTAAGTGGTGTAGCTCATTTTGGAAAATTAATCAAAGAAGTATCATATACTATCTAATTTTTAAATTTGCTTATGACTCAAGTTTTGAATTTCTGCGAAGTTTCAACATGTGATGTTTTGAAATGGAAAATTTTGAGAAAAGGGAATCGATTAGGTTAACTTTATTTTCATAATCACTTCTCAACCTTTTTAACAAGTAGTCGGGCTAATCTTTCTGTGACAACATCTCTTTTCAACAACAAAAATTTACCTTCAATTTAACAATTCTTCAAATTACTTAGTTTAACCTTTTTATTAAAATAAAAATCTCTTTAAATATTTCGGATCGCATTTCGGGGCATTACAAGTTTCGTTGTTAATGGAGAAGAATGAAGAATTATAAATGAGATATCACATATTGAACCAACCTTACAATAATAGTTTCATGAGTTTTTTCACTTATAAATATGTTTACTCACTTATATTCTATATGAGACTTCATATTTGAATAATCTCATCTACCCAACAATATTAATGACAAGGCCTTGGTTAGATTAATGTTGTTGGTTAGATTAATGTTGTTGGTATGATGCCTCAAAGTGACAGATCTAATAGGGATACAAATTGTAATTAGTGATTTAAAGAATATAAGTATAATTTTATATAGTGAAGAGTGCAAAAAAAAAATATAGTATAATATTTATGTACTTGGTGAAAAGATTTATACACAGATAATATATTATCAGTCATTCATTTATAATACTTATTTTTTGAAGAGTCGATAATAATAAAACATATCTAGTATATGATATGGTGATAGTATATAAAATTATAATGAGCACATTTTTTCTCAAAATAATAATTCATAATAGGGATAGTAACAAAACTCGGCCCATGGATACACGTGGAAATACTGGCAATGAGTACCCACAATAATAACTTATGGGTGGAACGAATTGTATGATATCGGCTCTATGAACCCACAAATTTACAAATTTGTCATATAAATATCATATTATTCATGTAATAATAATTTTTACATATTAATTATTACAAAGTATATAAATATATAATTATAATTAAAAACTTATTAGATACTCATAAATATTCACTATCAGCATGAGTACCCGTAAATATTATAAATTTAAGAGTGAAAAATCTCTAGAGCACTGCGCCCATTCTCATCCCTAACCGATAAACGGGTATAAAAATGATGATATATGCATGTGCACATTCTCAGTTATGAGGAACTACCACCAGCACTTCACCTAGAGGTTTGGTATAGGCTTTAAGGCACCGTATCCTGTTGTCAGATTCCCTCTATTCTAGGAAAAAGTGATCTGATCGGAATTGATAAAGATCTGATCGAATTAAATAGGCTTTGTTTCATTAACTTCTTATCATATGCTGCTACTTAAAACAAGAAATGGTTGACACATTCATGTTAATACTTTATTTCTTAAATTACAAATACAATCAATTTTCATTCTCCCAACCTAATTAGTTGAAGGTTTTTTGTTAACTTATTGTAATTCGGGTAATGGATAATAAACCCAAAAAAGGAAAAGTGTGTATTGAAAAATAATAATAAATGAATTTTTTTCATTAAATATATTTTTTTCTTAATTCTTAGCAATCATTCTTAAATATAATATGTTTATGTTTAACACATTACTTGAAAATGACAATAAGTTAATATGTATTGTTTGTGTAAACAAAATATATAATAAAAAATTACTCATTTTGTCCAGCTCAAAATTCCAAAAATTAATTTTCCCAATTTCTTAATAAAAAATTTAAAATATATAATAAAAATAGATCAACGTGATAAAAAAGTTGTTAATACACGTTTGATTCCATCAAAATAATATAAAATGAAAGAGGTTTTAATAAATCAATGTGATAAAAAAAAGTTTTTAAGAAAGGTTTGATTCCATTGCTAAAATAATTAGTTTTACTTATATATGGGTAATGCAATAGTTTTCTATCGAAAAGAGAGCAACCGAATACTATTTTTATGTTAAGATTGAATCAAATTTTTTTATTTATGAATATCACAATAATATTTCACGGCTTTATAAAATTATTAAGAGATTTTTTTGTACGATATCAAGAAATCAATTTTACACTTAGTATTCAAATAATAAATAAATCAACTAATTATAGAATTGATTATGAATAAAAATAGAAATAAATATTTTAATTGATTGAAGACATTAATGATAATGATTTTTTATTTATTTAAACACTTCTCAATTCTGTCTTATAAATAGATGTTTGAGCAGATGGCAAGTGACACACAAAAAATATGAGAAACACACATAGAAAGAGAGAGAGAGAGAAGTAACAAAAAGCAAGAAATGTATCCAGAAGTATGAGGAGTATTAACAAATGTCTTTGTAAAACAAAATTGACATATTAGTAATTCTTTCTACTCTACAATTGTTTTTATCCATTTCATTCAGGTTTTCCAAAGAAAACTCATAACATCTAATCATTCAGCACTTACTTTAGTATAATCATCAATATCATATTTCTCATTCGAAATAAACTAATGTGTTCAGTTGATAAAATATTTAATTTTAATGCATTTTAATAATTTTTAAATTTTTTTTTTTGTAGTTTGGATATGGTTCCAACCATCTTTAAATTTGTGCCAAAAGCAGGAAGGAAAGTTTAAACCAACATCATTTATTTGCTATTAATTTGATTTTAAATTACATAGTTATTTTTAATTATTAAACAAAATTAGTGGAATTTATATAGTCTAGTTGTTCACGTAGTTTTTAATTTTTTGCCAAAACCTGAAAGATATTTAGACCAATATTCTCTTTTTGTTATTAGTTTCATTAACATAAAAATAAAATACTTTCTATATCTTACAATAATTAAATAATAAAAATTATTTAAACAAACCTACTGTAAAAATAACTCACATAGTTAATGAGGATATCATCTTGGTAGAGATGAGAGTGAAAAAGAAAGTGCACGTTGAGGGACCTATCAAACTCAAACAGCAAATTCCTCCTTCTAAGGAGCCTGAATTGGAGCCGGAATTGGAGAAGATTGATGACATGGTAATTGACCTCGAGTTTGATAATAGGGGTCAGGATCTAGACAACATTGAAAGGGTGATGCTCTCCCCTGGAATTGATCCTTCAATCGATGATCACGAAGTTGAGGAAGTGGAGGACTCCAAAGTAGAAGATACTTTTGCCGAGGTCCCTACTCACAGATTGGTGAACCCAGGGATGGAGAATATTGTAGTTCAAGCAGGGGAAGAGATTGAAAACCATGCAGTGCTCAATGATATGAAAATAGTTGGGAGATTATGGGATGAAGAGGACACAGATTTGTTGGAGGAGGGGTCCTTTACTTCAGTGATATCCAAATCTCAGAAAAAGAAAATGAAAAAGAGGACCAATGCAGAAAAGGTCCATTATACCTGTAGGGGTGGATATCTAAATGATGCTCAATGAGAGTTCTCTTCTGGAATTGCAGAGGGTTGGGTAATCCTAAAACTAAGTTGGTTTTGAAAAATATGTGTTTAGTTAATAAGCCGGATTTGGTTTTTCTGGTTGAGCCCATGATTGCGGTGGGGGATGTTAATAATTTGTTCTGGTCAGAGTTACAGATTTTTGTTTTTGCTTTGAATGATAGGGGCCCTAGGTTGCCCAATATTTGGGGTCTTTGCAAGAAGGATCTTTCTCCTTCGGTTATTGTGTCTTCTAGCCAGTTTATGGCTTTGTCTTTAAACATAGACAATAAGTTGGTTAATTTGTGTGTGGTTTATGCTCATAATCTTTATATGCAAAGAAGAACTCTCTAGAAGGACATCAAAGATACTATGAGCTCCAATTCTGGTCCTTGGAGCTGTATTGGGGACTTCAATGTGGTCTTGGGTGCCCATGAATGTAGAGATCCTAGGCTGCCTAGCAAAATTCCCTCAGAGGATTTCCAAAACTTCACTGAGGATGCTAATTTAATTCACTTGAACACCAGGGGAGTTGATTTTACATGGACTAATAAAAGAAGAGGAGCATCCCTCACTAAGAAAAGACTGGACAGAGTTTTGTGCAATGAGGATTGGATCTCAGCTTGGAATCAGGTCCTTTGTTGTACCCTTCCTAGGATTTCCTCTGATCACAATCCCATTCTTTTCTGCTCCTTAGACTCTGATGCTAGAAGGTTTTCCTCTTTTCGTTTCCTCAAAATGTGGACAAGCCATCCTGATTGCATTAGAGTCATTGCTGATGTTTGGAATGAGGACATATTGGGTTGCCCAATGTTCATCTTAGCTGAAAAGCTTAAAAGGTTGAAGGGTAAGCTAAAAATTTGGAATTGGAATGTCTTTGGGAACATTCACCAACAAGTTAAGGAGGCTCTGTCCTCAGTGGATGTTATTCAGGCTTGTATAAATGATCAGGGTCCTACCCTTGATCTTTTGAATCAGTAATGTATGGCTCAAGGGAATTTGATGAAGGTTCTAGCTATGGAAGAAGAATTCTGGGGGGAAAAGTCCAGGCTCAATTGGCATATCAGTGGAGACAAGAACACCAACTTTTTCCACAAAATTACTAAGCTTAGGCAGGTTGCTAAATCCATGTATGTCATTAGGGATGGTGACAGAATCCTCATCAACCAAGATGACATTGCTAATCATGCTTTAAGCTACTATCAGGCTTTGTTTGCTACTCCTAATGACAAATCAACCAATGACTTGATTCAGAAGGTTATTCCTAGTATGGTCAGTGCAGAGGAAAATCACAACCTCATTGGCAACCCTTCCCTAGAGGAACTCAAATTTGCTGTCTTCTCTTTAAATGGTGAAGGTTCCCCTGGTCCTGATGGGTTTGGTGGTGCTTTCTATTAGAAGTATTGGGACATAGTTGGCATGGATGTTTGTAACTCAGTCAAGCAATTCTTCTCTCAGAGTTGGTTATTGCCTAATCTCAATTCCAATTCTGTGGTTCTGATCCCTAAAACTGTTAATGCAGACAAAATTGAATATTTTAGGCCTATAGCCCTTGCTAACTTCCAATTCAAAATCATTTCTAAAGTGCTTGTAGATAGGTTGGCTGTCATTGCTGCTAGAATAATCTCCCCTCAGCAAAATGGTTTTATCAAGGATAGACACATCTATGATGGAATTTGCTCTGCCTCTGAAGCAATTAACCTCCTTGACCATAAGTGTTTTGGAGGGAACATGGCTATTAAGCTGGATGTGAGGAAATCATTTGACACTCTGGATTGGGATTTCTTGTTGGAGACTTTGAGAGCCTTTGGTTTTCATGCTAATTTTATCAAGTGGATCAGAGTTATTCTCCATTCTGCTAAGCTTTCAATTTGTGTAAACGGGCAGAATGCCGGTTTTTTCAGCTGCCTCAGAGGGGTGAGGCAAGGAGATCCTCTCTCCTTTGCTCTTTTGCTTAGCCGAGGATGTTTTGAGCAGGGGTCTCTCTAAGTTGATTATTGACAAAAGAATAAGCACAATAGCAGGGCCTAAGGGATTATGCACTCCCAGCCATGTTCTTTATGTAGATGATATTCTCATTTTCTGTAAAGGCATTAAGAGAGAATTGCTTGCCCTTATGGATTTACTAAAGCAGTATGCTGATGTTTCTGGTCAACACATTAACCCTTCCAAATGTAAATTTTACATTACTACCGCCTCTGCTAGAAAGACTGCTAAGTTGGCCTCCTATCTAGGTTTTCATGCAGGGGAGCTTCCCTTCACTTATTTAGGTGTCCCCTTATTCAAGAGTAAGCCTAAATCTTTTCATTTGAAGCCAATTGCTGACAGAATTCTGAGCAAACTCTCAAAGTGGAAAGGGCTTTCACTCTCCCTTATGGGCAGAGTTGAGTTGGTCAAGTCAGTGTTACATATCATGCTTCTTTACAGCTTCCATATATATGCTTGGCCTCAGGGATTGCTTAACAATTTGGATTCATCAATAAGGAACTTTATTTGATCAGGGGATACTAGTGCTAAAAAGCTTGTTACTGTGGCCTGGTCTCAAGTTTGTACTCCCTTTAAAAAGGGTGGTCTGGGCATTAGATCTCTAAAGAAGTTGAACCAAGCTGCCCTCATTAAGCTTGCTTGGGAAATGTTGAGTTCTGATAAGGATTGGGCTGAGTTCTACAGAAATAGATTTGGTTTGGGTGTGAATCCTTCACACAGATATTTCAAGTCTTCAGTGTGGCCTGGAATCAAACTTAACTGGCAAACTGCTATTGACAACTCAATTTGGATTATTGGGAAGGGCAACAAAGTTAGCTTCTGGAAGGACAATTGGTTGGGTGAAACTTTGGTGGATCAACTGCAAATTCCCAAGGAGTTGTATCCTCTTTTAAAGGCAACAGTTGTTGACTTTAGGTGCAATGCAACTTGGACAATTCCTAAGGTGTTGGTCGACAAATTTCCTACCATGGTTAATTCAATTGCTAAGACCTTGGCTTCTGGTAATGAGGACAGAATATGTTGGAGGGGTACTACTGAAGGGGGCCTCAAGCTGAAAGAGGCTTACAACCTAATAACCTCTTCTCATACTCAGCCAAACAGGTGCTTAAATATTTGGTCATTGGCCATCCCCCCTTCAAAATCTTTCACTACTTGGAGGTTCCTCAACAACAAAATGCCAACTGATGAAAACCTCAAAAAAAGAGGTTGTCATCTTCCATCAATGTGTAGTATATGCTCAGCCTCAATGGAAAGTTCTGACCACCTTTTCTTGACATGTCCTTTTGCTGAGTATATCTGGAACTGGATTAACAACATATTTAGCATCAACATGGACACTTCAACCATTAACTCTGTGCTTTTAGCTTGCAGAATTGACTGGTTTGCTCAAATCAAGGTGTTGTTCTATACTTGTATAACTCATACGGTCAGCACTATACGGTGGTGCAGAAATCATATTCGCTTCAATGATAAGAGACTCACTTTGGCTCAAGCTTTGAATAGGATTGTCATGGCCATTAATCTTTCGGGGAATTCCACTTCAGCAACAGCAAAGCCTTCTATGCAGGAGTTGTGCATTATTAAGGCTTTTAAAGTTACAACCAACAATCCCAGAGCTCCTTCCATAATTGAGGTCATCTGGCAGCCTCCTGATACTGGCTGGATCAAAATTAACTCTGATGGGGCAGCTAGGGGCTGTCCTAGTCTAGCTGGAGGGGGTGCAGTTTTCAGAGACTCTTCTGGTCATGTTTTAGCTTGCTTTTCTCAATTCCTTGATATTCAAGATGCCCTTTTTGCTAAGCTGAATGCAGCAATTACATCTATTAACTTTGCTTATTCAAAGGGTTGGAAGTCAGTGTGGTTAGAAAGTGATTCCTCTCTAGTGGTTGACATATTTAAGGGTAAACATTTGCCTCCTTGGAAGTTGCTGAACAAATGGATTCTGTGCAAATCAACTATGGAATCCATGGATTGCAGAGTCTCTCACATATATAGGGAAGGAAATTCCTGTGCAGATAAATTGGCTAATTATGGCATATCCTCGAGAACAAATTCCTCTTGGAATGATTCTCCTCCTTTTATTAAAAGGGAGGTGGTTAGAAATATGCTTGGTCTACCAAGCTACAGATTTGTAACTTCTTAATCTCTCTTGTATTCAGATATATTCTGTGTGTGGTTGCACCTCTTGTTTAAAAAAAATGAACAAACAACCTATTAATATATTTATTTATCCATAATCGACTCGCAAATTCAATATCTAATTTAAGGACCATTTCACCCAATTTAGGTTTAAATAAAATTTTCTACATTTTAACCGCAAAAAATATATTGACGATTCCAAAAAGTCATATAACTAAAATGGAGGTGTGATATTATGTAAGTTAAGAATATTATTTTTATCAAGAATAAATTACAAAGAATATTAATTGTTTATACTATGATTATTTGAATAGTTTTTTATACTATTTCTGATACGAGTTTTTAATATTTATCATCAATTACGTTTTTACTGTTAGTGTTAGAATGTTTATTTTTTATTTTAAAATATTTTTATGACATTCTTTTACAAATGAATCTCAGTGGAATTTAATTTTTTTTATTACAATCACAACAAGAGCTAATAAAAATAAAAAATATTAAAGAAGACATATTATTCTTGTATTCAACAAGATCATTATTGATAACATATTTTGTCATCATTGTCATCACTAATCTTAAGATTTGAAATGTTATTTTGTCTAATAATATTGTTTGCTGTCATTATAGGAATAACTAATTAAACTTCAATAAAATATTTAAATTTAGAATATGTGATGCATAGTTACAAATCTATTCTTCCAGGACACTCCTCTCCAACTTTACCCTTAAACATTACTCTAGACTTTACTCTCAACCCCCAACCATAACAACCCTATCTTATCATCATAAATAAATTATGCTAACATCTCCCTAAGATTTAGTAAATACAAATTATTCATCTTTTTTATACACACAAAACACATTTATTTATATAAATACATTACACTAACTACCTATGTATGAGAAATAAAAGTGGTCTTTTAAACAAAAAAATGATGAATGTAATAAAGTTAAACGAAATATTGTATATTATGAAGATATGTCCAAATAATCTAAGAGTCAATGTCTCTTCATTATTTTTCGTTAGTTCCAAAATGATCAACAATTTTAAGTAGTTATTATGTTATATTGTAACAAACCAAAAATAATGAATAGATATTGACTTACATGCTATTGTGACTTCTGTCCATAATATAATACAACTTTTTTAACTTAATTAAATTTATTATATGTTTTGGTTAAAAGATTACACTTACTACTCTTGTATACAAGTAGTTAATATAACATATGGATGTATTTAAATTAAGGGATTATGTAGATATATAAAATAGATGAATGATTTTATAATTTCATTAAAATTAGAGGATGAATTTAATTTACTTTAAATAAATAAAAAACTTATACGCCCACCATAATAATCCCCAATTTTTTTAGAAATGGACATTTAAAGTTATTAAAGAAATAGAACATCATATATTTAGAAATGCCTATGAAAGTTACGACATAAGCATTCTCTTTAATTGGTAACCGTCAATGAATTGAATATCTACTAAAGTTTCATTCAAGGAGATGGTATTCCTTTGGGTTACGGATCATTGAGAGGACATTATGAAGGTTGGTGCAACAAAATGGATGATGACGGTAAGAGACATTGAAATTTGTGAAGATTTATGAGTTTGGTTTCAGAAGAGAGTAAAAGAAAAATAATATTTTGGAGTCATTTTATTCATCACTCTCAAACTCTATATTTCCATTCATTTTCTCTAAAACTTACTTAGCAAGCAGCAATCCCTAAATTTATGCCGCTCAGGAATGATTATGAATTCTCAATAATAATAAAAAATTATAAGATGGATATTGAGTATGAATTCTGAACAACATTAATTTAATATATGAACGGAATAAATATTTATAAAAAAATTCAATTTGGAAATATTAAAATATAAGATGGAAAAAAGTTCAAAGACATAAAATTAAATATTATATAAATCATAAAATAGAAATACTTTGTTAAGTAGAGAAAATCACACTTTCAAATTATAGATACAATTTTATTCATATATTACTAAAAATTAATAGGAGGATCATATGGCCCAGGCGCATGTGCCATAATTTGGTAATGTCATTATCATGCATTGAAGAAGATACAGCTGTTGAACCTGTCACAACAGAACCTTGCAAGACATATAAACTACCAATCCGGTTAGCTTTCAATAATACCATAGCACCTTTCAATACCTTTAGAACTCCACCTTCAGCTGAATACCTACACCCGAGAGACTCTAGGGTGCCAAGAGAAATTAAGTTCCGCTTCAAATCTGGAATATAGCGGACATTAGCCAAGGTTCTGACAACACCGTCATGAGCCTTGATCTGAATAGTACCTATTCCTGCAACTTTGCATTGGGTATCATTGCCCATCAAAACAACACCACTGTCAACATGTTCAAAAGTGGTGAATAAGTCCTTATAAGGACACATATGAAAAGTACATCCAGAATCAAGAATCCATTCTGTTTTACTCCTATTATTATAAGAGACAACAGATAAAAGAATATCACCGTCAGAATTGGCTTCAATATTAGCAGCTTCAGAGGATTGTTGAAATTTTCCCTTATCTTGTTTTTCTTGTTTTTTCTTTAAGATAAAACAATCAGGAATGTCATGCCCCGGTTTCTTGCAATAGCGACAAGTTTTGTTGGATTTGCGACCTCTGGATTTGGATCTGAACTTTTTATAATTGGTACTCCCTTTTTCTTGAGTTCTACCTCGAACACTTAAGCCCTCACCCTTGTCCACAGAATTAACTTCAAGATCAAATTTTTCTTTGGACAATAAATTAGATTTAACATCTTCAAAGGATAAGGTATCATTATTTCCATACAACATGATTTCTTTGAAGTGCTTATAGGTAGAAGGTAAAGAGACAACCAACAAAACAGCTTTGTCTTCATCTTCAATATTAATATCAATATTTTGCATATCCATAATAATAGAATTAAACTCATCAAGATGAGTTTGAATAGGAGTACCTTCAACCATACGAATGGTGTATAACCGTTCTTTGAGACGAAGCTTGTTTGCGAGGCTCTTGGTCATGTATAAAGTTTCTAACTTCAGCCACAAAGCCGCGGCGGTTTCTTCATTGGCAACCTCACGAAGAACCTCCTTCGACAAACAAAGTTGAATTGTTGAAAGCGCCTTTTCATCCAACTCGTCCCATTGATCATCGGTCATGGAAACTGGTTTCTTTGACTTCCCATCTAAAGCTTTCTTTAATCCGCTCTGGATAAGAACGGCCCTCATTTGGACTCGCCAAATAGAAAAGCTAATTTTGCCATCAAACTTCTCAATGTCAAATTTTGCAGACATTTTGAAATTCTCAATTTAGTAAGAGCTCTGATTCCACTTGTTAAGGTTAGAGCACAATGCGGAAGCACAGGATTGAATCAATTGAGAACAAAAGAGAAGCAAGTAAAGGATAAAGAAAATAACACACAAGATTTAACGTGGAAAAACCCCTCAGTGTGAGAGGAAAAAAACCACGGGCGATCAAGAGCAAAATTCCACTATGTAAAAAAGAAGAGTACAAGAAATCCTCTTATAATGATGAGGACAAATGACAATATTTTTTCTCACAAATACTCTCTCAAATGGAACAAGAATTCTCACCAAGAATGCACTCACAATATATGTGTAAATGAAAGAGATGTTGTGTGTTGTGAAGATGATTTTGAAGCTCTCTATATGTGTCCTTTTATAGGCAAGCAAAGTCTTGGTATCTTGGATTCCAAGCATTGGATGCTTGGAAACAAAGCCATAAAAGTGACATAAAATGCCCTTAAAGAGAGCCATAAAATTGTCATAAAATTCTTTTAAGGCATAGTAATGAGAGGCATCTAACAATCTCCACCTTGGCTCGAATTTGATAAGTTGCTCATCGCCAAATAATGCCCCGAAGGGCACTCAAGTGCTGTAGAGACCAACCAAGTCCAAGCAAAGTTGGAACTTGGTATTCGGAAGTGGCTTGGTAAGTATATCTGCTGGATTCTCTGATGTGTGAATCTTTTCCACCATAATTTCACCAATAGCAACAATATCTCGGATAAAGTGACGTTTTATATCAATGTGTTTGGTCTTGTCATGATAACGATTATTCCTGGTCAAATGAATAGCACTTTGACTATCACAAAACACTGTAAGAACACCCTGTATTAGACCAAGTTCATTTACCAAACCTCGGAGCCAAATAGCCTCCTTCACACCCTCCGTTGCTGAAATATATTCTGCTTCAGTCGTAGACAATGCAGCAATGGACTGAAGAGTAGCTTTCCAGCTAATAGCACTATTACAGAGAGTAAAGATGTAACCAGAAAGAGACCTCCTTCTGTCAATATCACCACCATAATCCGAATCAACATAACCTACAACGTCATCAGTTGTAGCCTTGTTTCTGTCAAATACCAAGCCAATACCAGAAGTACCTTTTAGATACCGAAAAATCCATTTTACAGCACTCCAATGATCCTTTCCAGGATTATGCATATATCGACTTACCATGCTAACAGCATATGCTAAATCAGGTCTAGTGCACACCATAGCATACATAAGACTACCAACTGCACTAGCATAAGGAATATGTGACATACGCTCCATCTCTTCCTCTGTATGTGGGCAAAGATCTAAAGATAACTTGAAATGTGCAGCAAGTGGAGTAGAAACAGGTTTACAATTATTCATATTAAACCTTTCAAGCACTCTTTCAATATATTTCTCTTGGGATAAAAACAATTTACCAGCTTGACGATCCCTGTGAATCTCCATACCAAGAATTTTCTTGGCTGCACCTAATTCTTTCATCTCAAACTCATTATTGAGTTGAATTTTCAATTTCCGGATCAAAGACTTGTCACGTGAAGCAATTAGCATATCATCAACATACAGTAACAAGTATATGAATGATTCATTTGGAAATTTCTGGAAATAAATACAGTCATCAAATTGACTCCTGCAATAACCTTGCCCAATCATAAAAGAATCAAACCTCATGTACCATTGTCTGGGAGCTTGCTTAAGGCCATATAATGATTTCTTCAATCGACAGACAAGATGCTCCTTATCAGGAACAATAAATCCTTCAGGTTGTTCCATGTAAATTTCTTCTTCCAGCTCTCCATGTAGAAAAGCTGTCTTTACATCAAGTTGCTCCAACTCCAAATCAAATAAAGCAACAAAAGCAAGCAAAACACGTATAGAAGTATGACGAACAACAGGTGAGAATATCTCATTAAAGTCAATACCTTCCTTTTGATTAAAACCTTTAACAACTAGTCGTGCTTTGCATCTTGGATCTTCAACCCCGGGAATACCGTCTTTCTTCTTATAGATCCATTTACATCGTAATGGTCGTTTGCCTTCGGGAAGCTCTGTCAAAGCCCAAGTACCATTCTTATGAAGACTTTCAATCTCTTCATTCATAGCCACTAGCCACTGTGACGAATCAACACAAGAAACAGCTTCTGTATAGCTGGCAGGTTCAACATCATCATTTACCTCTTGTGCAACTGACAATGCATAAGCAATTAAATTATCACCATCAGTGTATCTAGCTGGCCTTTTAATTAGTCTTCTGGTTCTGTCTCGAGCAATACAATAATCATCTTCTTGCTGATGAATAGGAGAAGTTGTACTGTCATCACAATCAACATAATGATCATCAATGCTAGATTGATTTGTAGAGGAAGATGGAACATCAACATTAGGAACTGTAGGTTTCACTATCAACTCCACCTTCTCGCTAGTACCCTGTAGATTACCTGTACTAGTAGAAGAAGACACAATAGATTGTTTTCCAGAAGATAAAAATGCATCCTCATTAAAAGTCACATCTCTGCTAAGAATTAATTTCCGTGACTTTGCATCAGAATACCATAAGCGATATCCTTTAGACTCAGATGCATAACCAAGAAATATGCACTCAACAGCTCTTGGAGCTAATTTACCATCATTAACATGTGCATAAGCAGGACATCCAAAGATTCTTAAGTTAGAATAATCAACAGGATTACCTGACCAAATTTCTTCTGGGATTTTGAAATCAAGTGCTGAATGTGGAGAACGATTAACCAGGTAACAAGCAGTAGATGCTGCTTCAGCCCAAAATTCACGCCGATGCCATAACCCAGCATTTGAGAGCATACAACGAACTCTCTCAAGTAGAGTCCTGTTCATCCGTTCTGCAACACCATTTTGTTGAGGATTTCTTGGAATAGTTTTGTGTCTAGCAATACCATTTTTTGTGCAGAACTCATTAAAATCACCATTGCAGAACTCTAATCCATTGTCTGTTCTAAGCTTCTTCACTTTCTTCCCTGTCTGGGTTTCAACAAGAGTTTTCCACTTCTTGAAAGTGGAGAAAGTCTCATTTTTATGCTGCAGAAAATAAACCCAAACTTTGCGAGAAAAATCATCAATGATGGTCATCATATAGCGACATCCTCCATGAGAAGGAAATTTAGAAGGCCCCCAAAGGTCAGAATGAATATAATCAAGAATACCTTTGGTACGGTGAGTTGCAGTGGAGAAACTAACCTTTTTCTGTTTCCCAAAAACACAATGTTTACAAAAATCCAATTTACCAATGCCATGTTTACCAAGATGACCTTGTTTGCTTAGAAGGTGCATACCTTTTTCACTCATATGGCCCAGGCGCATGTGCCATAATTTGGTAATGTCATTATCATGCATTGAAGAAGATACAGCTGTTGAACCTGTCACAACAGAACCTTGCAAGACATATAAACTACCAATCCGGTTAGCTTTCAATAATACCATAGCACCTTTCAATACCTTTAGAACTCCACCTTCAGCTGAATACCTACACCCGAGAGACTCTAGGGTGCCAAGAGAAATTAAGTTCCGCTTCAAATCTGGAATATAGCGGACATTAGCCAAGGTTCTGACAACACCGTCATGAGCCTTGATCTGAATAGTACCTATTCCTGCAACTTTGCATTGGGTATCATTGCCCATCAAAACAACACCACTGTCAACATGTTCAAAAGTGGTGAATAAGTCCTTATAAGGACACATATGAAAAGTACATCCAGAATCAAGAATCCATTCTGTTTTACTCCTATTATTATAAGAGACAACAGATAAAAGAATATCACCGTCAGAATTGGCTTCAATATTAGCAGCTTCAGAGGATTGTTGAAATTTTCCCTTATCTTGTTTTTCTTGTTTTTTCTTTAAGATAAAACAATCAGGAATGTCATGCCCCGGTTTCTTGCAATAGCGACAAGTTTTGTTGGATTTGCGACCTCTGGATTTGGATCTGAACTTTTTATAATTGGTACTCCCTTTTTCTTGAGTTCTACCTCGAACACTTAAGCCCTCACCCTTGTCCACAGAATTAACTTCAAGATCAAATTTTTCTTTGGACAATAAATTAGATTTAACATCTTCAAAGGATAAGGTATCATTATTTCCATACAACATGATTTCTTTGAAGTGCTTATAGGTAGAAGGTAAAGAGACAACCAACAAAACAGCTTTGTCTTCATCTTCAATATTAATATCAATATTTTGCATATCCATAATAATAGAATTAAACTCATCAAGATGAGTTTGAATAGGAGTACCTTCAACCATACGAATGGTGTATAACCGTTCTTTGAGACGAAGCTTGTTTGCGAGGCTCTTGGTCATGTATAAAGTTTCTAACTTCAGCCACAAAGCCGCGGCGGTTTCTTCATTGGCAACCTCACGAAGAACCTCCTTCGACAAACAAAGTTGAATTGTTGAAAGCGCCTTTTCATCCAACTCGTCCCATTGATCATCGGTCATGGAAACTGGTTTCTTTGACTTCCCATCTAAAGCTTTCTTTAATCCGCTCTGGATAAGAACGGCCCTCATTTGGACTCGCCAAATAGAAAAGCTAATTTTGCCATCAAACTTCTCAATGTCAAATTTTGCAGACATTTTGAAATTCTCAATTTAGTAAGAGCTCTGATTCCACTTGTTAAGGTTAGAGCACAATGCGGAAGCACAGGATTGAATCAATTGAGAACAAAAGAGAAGCAAGTAAAGGATAAAGAAAATAACACACAAGATTTAACGTGGAAAAACCCCTCAGTGTGAGAGGAAAAAAACCACGGGCGATCAAGAGCAAAATTCCACTATGTAAAAAAGAAGAGTACAAGAAATCCTCTTATAATGATGAGGACAAATGACAATATTTTTTCTCACAAATACTCTCTCAAATGGAACAAGAATTCTCACCAAGAATGCACTCACAATATATGTGTAAATGAAAGAGATGTTGTGTGTTGTGAAGATGATTTTGAAGCTCTCTATATGTGTCCTTTTATAGGCAAGCAAAGTCTTGGTATCTTGGATTCCAAGCATTGGATGCTTGGAAACAAAGCCATAAAAGTGACATAAAATGCCCTTAAAGAGAGCCATAAAATTGTCATAAAATTCTTTTAAGGCATAGTAATGAGAGGCATCTAACAATCTCCACCTTGGCTCGAATTTGATAAGTTGCTCATCGCCAAATAATGCCCCGAAGGGCACTCAAGTGCTGTAGAGACCAACCAAGTCCAAGCAAAGTTGGAACTTGGTATTCGGAAGTGGCTTGGTAAGTATATCTGCTGGATTCTCTGATGTGTGAATCTTTTCCACCATAATTTCACCAATAGCAACAATATCTCGGATAAAGTGACGTTTTATATCAATGTGTTTGGTCTTGTCATGATAACGATTATTCCTGGTCAAATGAATAGCACTTTGACTATCACAAAACACTGTAAGAACACCCTGTATTAGACCAAGTTCATTTACCAAACCTCGGAGCCAAATAGCCTCCTTCACACCCTCCGTTGCTGAAATATATTCTGCTTCAGTCGTAGACAATGCAGCAATGGACTGAAGAGTAGCTTTCCAGCTAATAGCACTATTACAGAGAGTAAAGATGTAACCAGAAAGAGACCTCCTTCTGTCAATATCACCACCATAATCCGAATCAACATAACCTACAACGTCATCAGTTGTAGCCTTGTTTCTGTCAAATACCAAGCCAATACCAGAAGTACCTTTTAGATACCGAAAAATCCATTTTACAGCACTCCAATGATCCTTTCCAGGATTATGCATATATCGACTTACCATGCTAACAGCATATGCTAAATCAGGTCTAGTGCACACCATAGCATACATAAGACTACCAACTGCACTAGCATAAGGAATATGTGACATACGCTCCATCTCTTCCTCTGTATGTGGGCAAAGATCTAAAGATAACTTGAAATGTGCAGCAAGTGGAGTAGAAACAGGTTTACAATTATTCATATTAAACCTTTCAAGCACTCTTTCAATATATTTCTCTTGGGATAAAAACAATTTACCAGCTTGACGATCCCTGTGAATCTCCATACCAAGAATTTTCTTGGCTGCACCTAATTCTTTCATCTCAAACTCATTATTGAGTTGAATTTTCAATTTCCGGATCAAAGACTTGTCACGTGAAGCAATTAGCATATCATCAACATACAGTAACAAGTATATGAATGATTCATTTGGAAATTTCTGGAAATAAATACAGTCATCAAATTGACTCCTGCAATAACCTTGCCCAATCATAAAAGAATCAAACCTCATGTACCATTGTCTGGGAGCTTGCTTAAGGCCATATAATGATTTCTTCAATCGACAGACAAGATGCTCCTTATCAGGAACAATAAATCCTTCAGGTTGTTCCATGTAAATTTCTTCTTCCAGCTCTCCATGTAGAAAAGCTGTCTTTACATCAAGTTGCTCCAACTCCAAATCAAATAAAGCAACAAAAGCAAGCAAAACACGTATAGAAGTATGACGAACAACAGGTGAGAATATCTCATTAAAGTCAATACCTTCCTTTTGATTAAAACCTTTAACAACTAGTCGTGCTTTGCATCTTGGATCTTCAACCCCGGGAATACCGTCTTTCTTCTTATAGATCCATTTACATCGTAATGGTCGTTTGCCTTCGGGAAGCTCTGTCAAAGCCCAAGTACCATTCTTATGAAGACTTTCAATCTCTTCATTCATAGCCACTAGCCACTGTGACGAATCAACACAAGAAACAGCTTCTGTATAGCTGGCAGGTTCAACATCATCATTTACCTCTTGTGCAACTGACAATGCATAAGCAATTAAATTATCACCATCAGTGTATCTAGCTGGCCTTTTAATTAGTCTTCTGGTTCTGTCTCGAGCAATACAATAATCATCTTCTTGCTGATGAATAGGAGAAGTTGTACTGTCATCACAATCAACATAATGATCATCAATGCTAGATTGATTTGTAGAGGAAGATGGAACATCAACATTAGGAACTGTAGGTTTCACTATCAACTCCACCTTCTCGCTAGTACCCTGTAGATTACCTGTACTAGTAGAAGAAGACACAATAGATTGTTTTCCAGAAGATAAAAATGCATCCTCATTAAAAGTCACATCTCTGCTAAGAATTAATTTCCGTGACTTTGCATCAGAATACCATAAGCGATATCCTTTAGACTCAGATGCATAACCAAGAAATATGCACTCAACAGCTCTTGGAGCTAATTTACCATCATTAACATGTGCATAAGCAGGACATCCAAAGATTCTTAAGTTAGAATAATCAACAGGATTACCTGACCAAATTTCTTCTGGGATTTTGAAATCAAGTGCTGAATGTGGAGAACGATTAACCAGGTAACAAGCAGTAGATGCTGCTTCAGCCCAAAATTCACGCCGATGCCATAACCCAGCATTTGAGAGCATACAACGAACTCTCTCAAGTAGAGTCCTGTTCATCCGTTCTGCAACACCATTTTGTTGAGGATTTCTTGGAATAGTTTTGTGTCTAGCAATACCATTTTTTGTGCAGAACTCATTAAAATCACCATTGCAGAACTCTAATCCATTGTCTGTTCTAAGCTTCTTCACTTTCTTCCCTGTCTGGGTTTCAACAAGAGTTTTCCACTTCTTGAAAGTGGAGAAAGTCTCATTTTTATGCTGCAGAAAATAAACCCAAACTTTGCGAGAAAAATCATCAATGATGGTCATCATATAGCGACATCCTCCATGAGAAGGAAATTTAGAAGGCCCCCAAAGGTCAGAATGAATATAATCAAGAATACCTTTGGTACGGTGAGTTGCAGTGGAGAAACTAACCTTTTTCTGTTTCCCAAAAACACAATGTTTACAAAAATCCAATTTACCAATGCCATGTTTACCAAGATGACCTTGTTTGCTTAGAAGGTGCATACCTTTTTCACTCATATGGCCCAGGCGCATGTGCCATAATTTGGTAATGTCATTATCATGCATTGAAGAAGATACAGCTGTTGAACCTGTCACAACAGAACCTTGCAAGACATATAAACTACCAATCCGGTTAGCTTTCAATAATACCATAGCACCTTTCAATACCTTTAGAACTCCACCTTCAGCTGAATACCTACACCCGAGAGACTCTAGGGTGCCAAGAGAAATTAAGTTCCGCTTCAAATCTGGAATATAGCGGACATTAGCCAAGGTTCTGACAACACCGTCATGAGCCTTGATCTGAATAGTACCTATTCCTGCAACTTTGCATTGGGTATCATTGCCCATCAAAACAACACCACTGTCAACATGTTCAAAAGTGGTGAATAAGTCCTTATAAGGACACATATGAAAAGTACATCCAGAATCAAGAATCCATTCTGTTTTACTCCTATTATTATAAGAGACAACAGATAAAAGAATATCACCGTCAGAATTGGCTTCAATATTAGCAGCTTCAGAGGATTGTTGAAATTTTCCCTTATCTTGTTTTTCTTGTTTTTTCTTTAAGATAAAACAATCAGGAATGTCATGCCCCGGTTTCTTGCAATAGCGACAAGTTTTGTTGGATTTGCGACCTCTGGATTTGGATCTGAACTTTTTATAATTGGTACTCCCTTTTTCTTGAGTTCTACCTCGAACACTTAAGCCCTCACCCTTGTCCACAGAATTAACTTCAAGATCAAATTTTTCTTTGGACAATAAATTAGATTTAACATCTTCAAAGGATAAGGTATCATTATTTCCATACAACATGATTTCTTTGAAGTGCTTATAGGTAGAAGGTAAAGAGACAACCAACAAAACAGCTTTGTCTTCATCTTCAATATTAATATCAATATTTTGCATATCCATAATAATAGAATTAAACTCATCAAGATGAGTTTGAATAGGAGTACCTTCAACCATACGAATGGTGTATAACCGTTCTTTGAGACGAAGCTTGTTTGCGAGGCTCTTGGTCATGTATAAAGTTTCTAACTTCAGCCACAAAGCCGCGGCGGTTTCTTCATTGGCAACCTCACGAAGAACCTCCTTCGACAAACAAAGTTGAATTGTTGAAAGCGCCTTTTCATCCAACTCGTCCCATTGATCATCGGTCATGGAAACTGGTTTCTTTGACTTCCCATCTAAAGCTTTCTTTAATCCGCTCTGGATAAGAACGGCCCTCATTTGGACTCGCCAAATAGAAAAGCTAATTTTGCCATCAAACTTCTCAATGTCAAATTTTGCAGACATTTTGAAATTCTCAATTTAGTAAGAGCTCTGATTCCACTTGTTAAGGTTAGAGCACAATGCGGAAGCACAGGATTGAATCAATTGAGAACAAAAGAGAAGCAAGTAAAGGATAAAGAAAATAACACACAAGATTTAACGTGGAAAAACCCCTCAGTGTGAGAGGAAAAAAACCACGGGCGATCAAGAGCAAAATTCCACTATGTAAAAAAGAAGAGTACAAGAAATCCTCTTATAATGATGAGGACAAATGACAATATTTTTTCTCACAAATACTCTCTCAAATGGAACAAGAATTCTCACCAAGAATGCACTCACAATATATGTGTAAATGAAAGAGATGTTGTGTGTTGTGAAGATGATTTTGAAGCTCTCTATATGTGTCCTTTTATAGGCAAGCAAAGTCTTGGTATCTTGGATTCCAAGCATTGGATGCTTGGAAACAAAGCCATAAAAGTGACATAAAATGCCCTTAAAGAGAGCCATAAAATTGTCATAAAATTCTTTTAAGGCATAGTAATGAGAGGCATCTAACAATCTCCACCTTGGCTCGAATTTGATAAGTTGCTCATCGCCAAATAATGCCCCGAAGGGCACTCAAGTGCTGTAGAGACCAACCAAGTCCAAGCAAAGTTGGAACTTGGTATTCGGAAGTGGCTTGGTAAGTATATCTGCTGGATTCTCTGATGTGTGAATCTTTTCCACCATAATTTCACCAATAGCAACAATATCTCGGATAAAGTGACGTTTTATATCAATGTGTTTGGTCTTGTCATGATAACGATTATTCCTGGTCAAATGAATAGCACTTTGACTATCACAAAACACTGTAAGAACACCCTGTATTAGACCAAGTTCATTTACCAAACCTCGGAGCCAAATAGCCTCCTTCACACCCTCCGTTGCTGAAATATATTCTGCTTCAGTCGTAGACAATGCAGCAATGGACTGAAGAGTAGCTTTCCAGCTAATAGCACTATTACAGAGAGTAAAGATGTAACCAGAAAGAGACCTCCTTCTGTCAATATCACCACCATAATCCGAATCAACATAACCTACAACGTCATCAGTTGTAGCCTTGTTTCTGTCAAATACCAAGCCAATACCAGAAGTACCTTTTAGATACCGAAAAATCCATTTTACAGCACTCCAATGATCCTTTCCAGGATTATGCATATATCGACTTACCATGCTAACAGCATATGCTAAATCAGGTCTAGTGCACACCATAGCATACATAAGACTACCAACTGCACTAGCATAAGGAATATGTGACATACGCTCCATCTCTTCCTCTGTATGTGGGCAAAGATCTAAAGATAACTTGAAATGTGCAGCAAGTGGAGTAGAAACAGGTTTACAATTATTCATATTAAACCTTTCAAGCACTCTTTCAATATATTTCTCTTGGGATAAAAACAATTTACCAGCTTGACGATCCCTGTGAATCTCCATACCAAGAATTTTCTTGGCTGCACCTAATTCTTTCATCTCAAACTCATTATTGAGTTGAATTTTCAATTTCCGGATCAAAGACTTGTCACGTGAAGCAATTAGCATATCATCAACATACAGTAACAAGTATATGAATGATTCATTTGGAAATTTCTGGAAATAAATACAGTCATCAAATTGACTCCTGCAATAACCTTGCCCAATCATAAAAGAATCAAACCTCATGTACCATTGTCTGGGAGCTTGCTTAAGGCCATATAATGATTTCTTCAATCGACAGACAAGATGCTCCTTATCAGGAACAATAAATCCTTCAGGTTGTTCCATGTAAATTTCTTCTTCCAGCTCTCCATGTAGAAAAGCTGTCTTTACATCAAGTTGCTCCAACTCCAAATCAAATAAAGCAACAAAAGCAAGCAAAACACGTATAGAAGTATGACGAACAACAGGTGAGAATATCTCATTAAAGTCAATACCTTCCTTTTGATTAAAACCTTTAACAACTAGTCGTGCTTTGCATCTTGGATCTTCAACCCCGGGAATACCGTCTTTCTTCTTATAGATCCATTTACATCGTAATGGTCGTTTGCCTTCGGGAAGCTCTGTCAAAGCCCAAGTACCATTCTTATGAAGACTTTCAATCTCTTCATTCATAGCCACTAGCCACTGTGACGAATCAACACAAGAAACAGCTTCTGTATAGCTGGCAGGTTCAACATCATCATTTACCTCTTGTGCAACTGACAATGCATAAGCAATTAAATTATCACCATCAGTGTATCTAGCTGGCCTTTTAATTAGTCTTCTGGTTCTGTCTCGAGCAATACAATAATCATCTTCTTGCTGATGAATAGGAGAAGTTGTACTGTCATCACAATCAACATAATGATCATCAATGCTAGATTGATTTGTAGAGGAAGATGGAACATCAACATTAGGAACTGTAGGTTTCACTATCAACTCCACCTTCTCGCTAGTACCCTGTAGATTACCTGTACTAGTAGAAGAAGACACAATAGATTGTTTTCCAGAAGATAAAAATGCATCCTCATTAAAAGTCACATCTCTGCTAAGAATTAATTTCCGTGACTTTGCATCAGAATACCATAAGCGATATCCTTTAGACTCAGATGCATAACCAAGAAATATGCACTCAACAGCTCTTGGAGCTAATTTACCATCATTAACATGTGCATAAGCAGGACATCCAAAGATTCTTAAGTTAGAATAATCAACAGGATTACCTGACCAAATTTCTTCTGGGATTTTGAAATCAAGTGCTGAATGTGGAGAACGATTAACCAGGTAACAAGCAGTAGATGCTGCTTCAGCCCAAAATTCACGCCGATGCCATAACCCAGCATTTGAGAGCATACAACGAACTCTCTCAAGTAGAGTCCTGTTCATCCGTTCTGCAACACCATTTTGTTGAGGATTTCTTGGAATAGTTTTGTGTCTAGCAATACCATTTTTTGTGCAGAACTCATTAAAATCACCATTGCAGAACTCTAATCCATTGTCTGTTCTAAGCTTCTTCACTTTCTTCCCTGTCTGGGTTTCAACAAGAGTTTTCCACTTCTTGAAAGTGGAGAAAGTCTCATTTTTATGCTGCAGAAAATAAACCCAAACTTTGCGAGAAAAATCATCAATGATGGTCATCATATAGCGACATCCTCCATGAGAAGGAAATTTAGAAGGCCCCCAAAGGTCAGAATGAATATAATCAAGAATACCTTTGGTACGGTGAGTTGCAGTGGAGAAACTAACCTTTTTCTGTTTCCCAAAAACACAATGTTTACAAAAATCCAATTTACCAATGCCATGTTTACCAAGATGACCTTGTTTGCTTAGAAGGTGCATACCTTTTTCACTCATATGGCCCAGGCGCATGTGCCATAATTTGGTAATGTCATTATCATGCATTGAAGAAGATACAGCTGTTGAACCTGTCACAACAGAACCTTGCAAGACATATAAACTACCAATCCGGTTAGCTTTCAATAATACCATAGCACCTTTCAATACCTTTAGAACTCCACCTTCAGCTGAATACCTACACCCGAGAGACTCTAGGGTGCCAAGAGAAATTAAGTTCCGCTTCAAATCTGGAATATAGCGGACATTAGCCAAGGTTCTGACAACACCGTCATGAGCCTTGATCTGAATAGTACCTATTCCTGCAACTTTGCATTGGGTATCATTGCCCATCAAAACAACACCACTGTCAACATGTTCAAAAGTGGTGAATAAGTCCTTATAAGGACACATATGAAAAGTACATCCAGAATCAAGAATCCATTCTGTTTTACTCCTATTATTATAAGAGACAACAGATAAAAGAATATCACCGTCAGAATTGGCTTCAATATTAGCAGCTTCAGAGGATTGTTGAAATTTTCCCTTATCTTGTTTTTCTTGTTTTTTCTTTAAGATAAAACAATCAGGAATGTCATGCCCCGGTTTCTTGCAATAGCGACAAGTTTTGTTGGATTTGCGACCTCTGGATTTGGATCTGAACTTTTTATAATTGGTACTCCCTTTTTCTTGAGTTCTACCTCGAACACTTAAGCCCTCACCCTTGTCCACAGAATTAACTTCAAGATCAAATTTTTCTTTGGACAATAAATTAGATTTAACATCTTCAAAGGATAAGGTATCATTATTTCCATACAACATGATTTCTTTGAAGTGCTTATAGGTAGAAGGTAAAGAGACAACCAACAAAACAGCTTTGTCTTCATCTTCAATATTAATATCAATATTTTGCATATCCATAATAATAGAATTAAACTCATCAAGATGAGTTTGAATAGGAGTACCTTCAACCATACGAATGGTGTATAACCGTTCTTTGAGACGAAGCTTGTTTGCGAGGCTCTTGGTCATGTATAAAGTTTCTAACTTCAGCCACAAAGCCGCGGCGGTTTCTTCATTGGCAACCTCACGAAGAACCTCCTTCGACAAACAAAGTTGAATTGTTGAAAGCGCCTTTTCATCCAACTCGTCCCATTGATCATCGGTCATGGAAACTGGTTTCTTTGACTTCCCATCTAAAGCTTTCTTTAATCCGCTCTGGATAAGAACGGCCCTCATTTGGACTCGCCAAATAGAAAAGCTAATTTTGCCATCAAACTTCTCAATGTCAAATTTTGCAGACATTTTGAAATTCTCAATTTAGTAAGAGCTCTGATTCCACTTGTTAAGGTTAGAGCACAATGCGGAAGCACAGGATTGAATCAATTGAGAACAAAAGAGAAGCAAGTAAAGGATAAAGAAAATAACACACAAGATTTAACGTGGAAAAACCCCTCAGTGTGAGAGGAAAAAAACCACGGGCGATCAAGAGCAAAATTCCACTATGTAAAAAAGAAGAGTACAAGAAATCCTCTTATAATGATGAGGACAAATGACAATATTTTTTCTCACAAATACTCTCTCAAATGGAACAAGAATTCTCACCAAGAATGCACTCACAATATATGTGTAAATGAAAGAGATGTTGTGTGTTGTGAAGATGATTTTGAAGCTCTCTATATGTGTCCTTTTATAGGCAAGCAAAGTCTTGGTATCTTGGATTCCAAGCATTGGATGCTTGGAAACAAAGCCATAAAAGTGACATAAAATGCCCTTAAAGAGAGCCATAAAATTGTCATAAAATTCTTTTAAGGCATAGTAATGAGAGGCATCTAACAATCTCCACCTTGGCTCGAATTTGATAAGTTGCTCATCGCCAAATAATGCCCCGAAGGGCACTCAAGTGCTGTAGAGACCAACCAAGTCCAAGCAAAGTTGGAACTTGGTATTCGGAAGTGGCTTGGTAAGTATATCTGCTGGATTCTCTGATGTGTGAATCTTTTCCACCATAATTTCACCAATAGCAACAATATCTCGGATAAAGTGACGTTTTATATCAATGTGTTTGGTCTTGTCATGATAACGATTATTCCTGGTCAAATGAATAGCACTTTGACTATCACAAAACACTGTAAGAACACCCTGTATTAGACCAAGTTCATTTACCAAACCTCGGAGCCAAATAGCCTCCTTCACACCCTCCGTTGCTGAAATATATTCTGCTTCAGTCGTAGACAATGCAGCAATGGACTGAAGAGTAGCTTTCCAGCTAATAGCACTATTACAGAGAGTAAAGATGTAACCAGAAAGAGACCTCCTTCTGTCAATATCACCACCATAATCCGAATCAACATAACCTACAACGTCATCAGTTGTAGCCTTGTTTCTGTCAAATACCAAGCCAATACCAGAAATACCTTTTAGATACCGAAAAATCCATTTTACAGCACTCCAATTATCCTTTCCAGGATTATGCATATATTACAGCACTCCAATGATCCTTTCCAGGATTATGCATATATCGACTTACCATGCTAACAGCATATGCTAAATCAGGTCTAGTGCACACCATAGCATACATAAGACTACCAACTGCACTAGCATAAGGAATATGTGACATACGCTCCATCTCTTCCTCTGTATGTGGGCAAAGATCTAAAGATAACTTGAAATGTGCAGCAAGTGGAGTAGAAACAGGTTTACAATTATTCATATTAAACCTTTCAAGCACTCTTTCAATATATTTCTCTTGGGATAAAAACAATTTACCAGCTTGACGATCCCTGTGAATCTCCATACCAAGAATTTTCTTGGCTGCACCTAATTCTTTCATCTCAAACTCATTATTGAGTTGAATTTTCAATTTCCGGATCAAAGACTTGTCACGTGAAGCAATTAGCATATCATCAACATACAGTAACAAGTATATGAATGATTCATTTGGAAATTTCTGGAAATAAATACAGTCATCAAATTGACTCCTGCAATAACCTTGCCCAATCATAAAAGAATCAAACCTCATGTACCATTGTCTGGGAGCTTGCTTAAGGCCATATAATGATTTCTTCAATCGACAGACAAGATGCTCCTTATCAGGAACAATAAATCCTTCAGGTTGTTCCATGTAAATTTCTTCTTCCAGCTCTCCATGTAGAAAAGCTGTCTTTACATCAAGTTGCTCCAACTCCAAATCAAATAAAGCAACAAAAGCAAGCAAAACACGTATAGAAGTATGACGAACAACAGGTGAGAATATCTCATTAAAGTCAATACCTTCCTTTTGATTAAAACCTTTAACAACTAGTCGTGCTTTGCATCTTGGATCTTCAACCCCGGGAATACCGTCTTTCTTCTTATAGATCCATTTACATCGTAATGGTCGTTTGCCTTCGGGAAGCTCTGTCAAAGCCCAAGTACCATTCTTATGAAGACTTTCAATCTCTTCATTCATAGCCACTAGCCACTGTGACGAATCAACACAAGAAACAGCTTCTGTATAGCTGGCAGGTTCAACATCATCATTTACCTCTTGTGCAACTGACAATGCATAAGCAATTAAATTATCACCATCAGTGTATCTAGCTGGCCTTTTAATTAGTCTTCTGGTTCTGTCTCGAGCAATACAATAATCATCTTCTTGCTGATGAATAGGAGAAGTTGTACTGTCATCACAATCAACATAATGATCATCAATGCTAGATTGATTTGTAGAGGAAGATGGAACATCAACATTAGGAACTGTAGGTTTCACTATCAACTCCACCTTCTCGCTAGTACCCTGTAGATTACCTGTACTAGTAGAAGAAGACACAATAGATTGTTTTCCAGAAGATAAAAATGCATCCTCATTAAAAGTCACATCTCTGCTAAGAATTAATTTCCGTGACTTTGCATCAGAATACCATAAGCGATATCCTTTAGACTCAGATGCATAACCAAGAAATATGCACTCAACAGCTCTTGGAGCTAATTTACCATCATTAACATGTGCATAAGCAGGACATCCAAAGATTCTTAAGTTAGAATAATCAACAGGATTACCTGACCAAATTTCTTCTGGGATTTTGAAATCAAGTGCTGAATGTGGAGAACGATTAACCAGGTAACAAGCAGTAGATGCTGCTTCAGCCCAAAATTCACGCCGATGCCATAACCCAGCATTTGAGAGCATACAACGAACTCTCTCAAGTAGAGTCCTGTTCATCCGTTCTGCAACACCATTTTGTTGAGGATTTCTTGGAATAGTTTTGTGTCTAGCAATACCATTTTTTGTGCAGAACTCATTAAAATCACCATTGCAGAACTCTAATCCATTGTCTGTTCTAAGCTTCTTCACTTTCTTCCCTGTCTGGGTTTCAACAAGAGTTTTCCACTTCTTGAAAGTGGAGAAAGTCTCATTTTTATGCTGCAGAAAATAAACCCAAACTTTGCGAGAAAAATCATCAATGATGGTCATCATATAGCGACATCCTCCATGAGAAGGAAATTTAGAAGGCCCCCAAAGGTCAGAATGAATATAATCAAGAATACCTTTGGTACGGTGAGTTGCAGTGGAGAAACTAACCTTTTTCTGTTTCCCAAAAACACAATGTTTACAAAAATCCAATTTACCAATGCCATGTTTACCAAGATGACCTTGTTTGCTTAGAAGGTGCATACCTTTTTCACTCATATGGCCCAGGCGCATGTGCCATAATTTGGTAATGTCATTATCATGCATTGAAGAAGATACAGCTGTTGAACCTGTCACAACAGAACCTTGCAAGACATATAAACTACCAATCCGGTTAGCTTTCAATAATACCATAGCACCTTTCAATACCTTTAGAACTCCACCTTCAGCTGAATACCTACACCCGAGAGACTCTAGGGTGCCAAGAGAAATTAAGTTCCGCTTCAAATCTGGAATATAGCGGACATTAGCCAAGGTTCTGACAACACCGTCATGAGCCTTGATCTGAATAGTACCTATTCCTGCAACTTTGCATTGGGTATCATTGCCCATCAAAACAACACCACTGTCAACATGTTCAAAAGTGGTGAATAAGTCCTTATAAGGACACATATGAAAAGTACATCCAGAATCAAGAATCCATTCTGTTTTACTCCTATTATTATAAGAGACAACAATTGTGTGTTAAGGTTAAAGCACAATGCGGAAGCACAGGATTGAATCAATTGAGAACAAAAGAGAAGCAAGTAAAAAATAAAGAAAATAACACACAAGATTTAACGTGGAAAAACCCCTCAGTGTGAGAGGAAAAAAACCACGGGCGATCAAGAGCAAAATTCCACTATGTAAAAAAGAAGAGTACAAGAAATCCTCTTATAATGATGAGGACAAATGACAATATTTTTCTCACAAATACTCTCTCAAATGGAACAAGAATTCTCACCAAGAATGCACTCACAATATATGTGTAAATGAAAGAGATGTTGTGTGTTGTGAAGATGATTTTGAAGCTCTCTATATGTGTCCTTTTATAGGCAAGCAAAGTCTTGGTATCTTGGATTCCAAGCATTGGATGCTTGGAAACAAAGCCATAAAAGTGACATAAAATGCCCTTAAAGAGAGCCATAAAATTGTCATAAAATTCTTTTAAGGCATAGTAATGAGAGGCATCTAACAAACTTCTATAAGATAGTCAAATGCTGGAACCTTTCACATCACATGCACAAACAACCGAAGCGATTTTGAGCGATTTTGGTTCCAATCATGAAAATGAAATCGATATAATTGAACTAAACCAAGTTAGACAAATTGATTCATTTTAGTGTTAAACTTGTGGAACTGTTGTAATATGGTTTAGATCATGGTTTCATCATAAGAACGATCCAAACAATATAGTATACAATTATTATTTTATTTTATTTAATCCACATTAACTTGTTATGTTTGGATATTTATTTACGTAATTTAACATGTTATGTGTGTCAAGTGAATTGGATAATTATTTTGCACTTTTATAAAAATGTCTGAACTTTAATAAAAACAAGTATGTTTTCTAGGTTTTTAAAATTTTAATCTAGAGTAAGTAAGTGAATGAACCAAATCAAACCATAAAAGTTTGATTTGGCTTTGTACCATTAAGGAGCAAACAACCACACTAAACCAAACCATTTTGTTTTGTTTCTTTCTTTCTTAATCTTCTCCTAATGTTGAACTACTAGACATTTACCCCAACTACCATTTCACCAAAAGGGAAAACTTGGCAATTTACTAGCCTTTACCTTGGAGAAAAGTAAACGTAGACGATTATTTTCAAGGAATGAAAGCAATGCTTGATTTGCATGTGGGCTGCTCCTAAACCCATAACAATTTCACATGAGGAAACTCATTTCTCTATAGAGTGTGGGCCATCCAACGTGACCTTCTTTTATAGAATACTTTAAGTTAAGCGTATATTTCATATGAATTATATTTTTAGTTCCAGTTTATAAATTGTGAGATTAAAAATTGTTTTATATTTGAGTATATTAGCTGTAAACTAAAGTTTGAGTAAAGTAGAAAAATTATTTTTACATAGTAAATTATAGAAAATAATATGAGTTTATTTGTTTATATTAAAATTATTTTGATTGTTTTTTACACTATTTTTAAATATACATATTTTTAAATATTTACAATCATATATATATTTTTACTATAGATTTTTTAGTTTTTAATATTGCATAACAAATGCTAAAAATATATATTAAAGTAAAATAAAATATAAAAACCAATAACAATATTAAAAAACAACAACAATATTAAAAAACAACACGACACACAAATAAATAGAAGTTGTTAAAGTTATATTTATTTATAGAGTAAATTATAGAAAATAATATGAGGTTATTTTTCTTATATGGTGATTATTTTATTTGTTTTTACATATTTTTTAAATATACAATTTTTATACTATCGTCATATATGTATTTTACTCAAAGACATGCCCTTTTTAAATATACAATTTTTATATTATCATCATATATGCATATTACTCAAAGATATGCCTTTTTTAAATATACTTTTTTTATATCATCATAATATTTTATAACTTTTATTACTTCATTATAAATGCTAAAAAAATTAAAATAAAAAACAATATAAAACCAATATCAATATTTAAAAACAACATGCTAAACATTTATAATATGAAGTTTGGTGAAAAAGTAAATGAAAAGTGAGATAACTCAAAGTAAGGATAGAATGAAAATTGATATTTCAATTGAAAAATAAGCTAACTTTAAAATAAACAACTCAAGATGGAGGAGCTTCTATTTTTAGCTTCTTTTCCCACAAAAATAAGTGGAGTTTATAATCTAGATAGGTTATGGATATGCTACAATTTTAAGTTTATTTAAAATAAAATAAAATTACAAACTATCATCTATACCAAACATGCACTAAGTATAAAATGAAAGAGGTAAAATAAGAGCACAAAACATATTATGAGAAAAGAAAAGAATCTTGAGGTGTGTTTGAGATTCTTTATTAAATGAACTTATAAATTCATGAGTTAACTTATAAATTCATATTTGATAAGTCATTTATGAGAATTTATGATGTATAAGGACATATTGTTAAGACTCACAACCAAGGAGCTCCAACCACAAGGAGTCATATTGCTCTAGAGCCATGTGAAAAAGCCACTAACAAGTAACACACAACATTTTGTAGCAAAATCTTAAGTGAATAGTTCTATAGGCTTTTATCACTTATAAAATCTTTTAATCATCTCTTCATATTAACATGAGACTTCCACTCATACTTGAAAACCCGACAATTTCTCGAGTGTAAATCCACACATATATCGATCACTCCTGTAAATCTATCTCATCCAAGTGAAACGTTAGAAAAAGAAGTCTTAAATATTTATAAATTATTCTAATTATCTCAATCCTATTATAAACTTATAGATAATTTTGTAAGCTTGTTGCATTAGAAAAACATGTGTCAAGTGCAACATAGCCCACCTAGTACATCAATAAAGGGATGACATAATAGTATAAGCTTGCTAAATATTATAATTAAAAAAATTATATATTTTCTATTAAATTTTTCTATCGGAAATTGACATATATCATAAGTGATATTTTATTTATTAATAATTAGTTTATAGGTAATATATGTCACTTTCTTGTTTGTGCATAGAAAGAGGATATAACATTATTCATTAAGATGATGACTAAGAAAATCAATATTCAATTCTTATAAATTATATTTAGTAGGAGAAACAACACATGTATAGTTGGTTAAAAAAAAACTAGCGTAGAGATAATAGAATATCATTATTTTATTTGGTTAATATTAATAATTTATGAACAATTATTGTTCTTCCTCTCCTCCACTCTCTCCACTCCCAAACCGATTTCCGGTAACTGAAACCAATTGATCTTCAACCAACCCTAACCGCTTTTCTCTCTTCTCAGATTCAAACTTCAACCAAACGAAACGATGTCGTCAGGACAAGTGATTAAGCGTGCTAAATACAAAACTACTGTCAAAGATCCTGGTACACCCGGTGTAATCAAATTGGTAACCTAATTCAATTTCATCAACATTGGATTTAATGCTTATTATGTTATCATAGATAGTTAGGTTTATGGAATCATGAGACAAATATCAATTCAAATGTGTTATGGTTTTGATACTGTCTATCAACTGTAAGTGTGTGTTTGGATTAGCTTTAAATCAGCTTATAATGTGGAAAAAAGCGAATATTTTTGTCATAGGTAATTGTTTTTTGAAATGTTGTAAGAGCATGTTTGTTTAGGATTTTTAGACAATGTGATTTTTCAAAAGTAGAGGGCGAGCATAGGTGCAACATAATGTTGTTTGCCGTGTGACCTTGAGGAGGTTGTGGGTTTAAATCCTGGAAACAGTCTGTTTGCTTATAATGGTAAGGTTGTGTACATTTACTCTCCCGATACATTTAGGTGGGAGACTCGTATAATGGCTTGCCCTTTGTGATTCGGCAAAAATGATTTTTTGAGAGGCTAAAAATGTAAGAAAAACCTGAATTTCACTCGTTTTTTCAGTTTATTTTTTTAAAGGCTCAACCTGTCAAATTTGCAAGTGGCAGAAGTGATTTTTATCAAAATAATCACTTTTTGTGAACGAAAAAGCTTAATCAAGCAGGCTCTGTATATTTTCAACAAGCATGTATTGTAGCTCAATTGACAGTTTGATACTGACCCTAGTCTTTAATATTGTGAGGTGTATGTGGTAGTGATTTTGGAGGTTTGATCAAAGATTTTGTATTGTCAAGTAATTATATCTCTTGGTGTGTTGCTTTTGCTGAATTTTTTGAGAAATGATTTGTTCTCTCTGTGCAGACTGAGGAAAAATTTATTTTTCGGCCTAATGATCCCACATCACACAACAAGCTCGAAGTGGATTTCAGACTTATAAAGAGTACTTATGATCTGTTTTTTATGTTATTGTTAGTTTTCAATTTTTTCTTATCCATGTTGTTGTTACCTTTAAAGCAGTGTACTTGTTATAAAGTTTAAAATGTGTTTTTTTAATTGGGAAAGCACTTTGATTTCCAGGGCTCCTCAATTGTCTGAAAAACTATTGCAGCTGAAACTGTTCTTTCCCATTCTTTTGTTTCATAAAATATTCAACTAAACCTAACAATCTGTTTCCTATTTTCTTTAATATCTGACTCTTTTTAATAATGTATATGCATAAACTTGTCCATGAGACATTTCTTTTATGTCATTTTTTATCCTGTTTCCAAAATTTAGGTCATAAACACACTAAAGAGGGATCAAACAAACCACCATGGCTTAACCTTACCCATTCGCAGGTTATTATTTACTTTAATTTTGCTCTTGCTACTCATTGCATTATTTACCTTGTAGCCTGAGTGTTGTGTTGGTTCCATGTCTTCCATTATATTTAAATACTACCCCTAGAATTATTGATTTCTTTCCGGTTGCTATGGTTTACTTGGTATAACATCACTTTAATATGCTTAATGTCTCTTCCTTCATTTAATTATTTCATTGTATTGCATGATTTTCCAGGGAAGTTACATTTTTGAGTTGGAAAGCTTTTCCGATCTTCATGTTTGCCGGGATTTGGTGGGTAAGTTTCTTACTGTGATTGTTTCCTTCTATTAAAAGAATGTTCTATGGGCTTCTTTTGTATTTTTTGTTATTCCTGACTTGTCGTACACTGGCACTTAGTGAGGTGCTACTATGTTGTTTACTTGTTTGACTGCAGGCTTGAGTCTTAGAGTTAGCATTTCTTTAGTCGGTTTTTAATGGACTTAAGCATGTTGAAACCAATGAAAATAAATGAAGATATGACATTGGATGGGCTGTGTTATATAATTACTATTCAGTTCCCTCATCAATGGTTTGATTAAGCATGTATAAACCATTTTAAAAATAATGAAAATATGATTTCAGATGAGCTGCATTAAATATTTACTAATCAGTTCCCTCATCAATGATACACAAGCCAGAGGAAAAAGTGGTGCATCACCAAATAGTGTTCTTCTAATGAATTTGGGCCTGTTACCCTTATTTTTGTTAATTTGATGCCTGAAAGAAAACAGTGGTATATCATATATAAATAAAAGGATATTTAGGTTATTTTGAATTTTATTTTATTTCGTTTCTTTTTTCCATTTTTAGTATTTTTAATTTCAAATGTATTCTATATGCTTTCCTAATGGGTTGTTTGGTCTGTTTGAGCAGGTGTTGCCCTTAGCAAGCATGGGGAAGCTGCAAAAGTCATTTCTGACGAACAACTCAGCCCTGCTGAAATGACACTCAGGATTAAGCTACTTCAAGAAGATAGGTATTTGGTTTATAATAGTTCACTCTGATTGTTTTATTAGAAAGCATATTGCTTATCAACAGCTTTGTTTGATCATGGCCCAATTTTTCTTCTTGTCCCTTTCTCTTGTTATAGAAGATTTTTTCAGGAAAATGCAAGTGGTGCTACAAAACACCTATAAGTGCTTCAAGAAAATAGAGAATTGTTGAATATATCACAGTAGACTTTTCAGACTTGATGTGGGGTTTTCTTTGACATCTTGAACTAATTTTTCCTGCTGCTGATACAAGTACCTAAACCCGGTTACATTCTGAATTGGAGCTTTTGTTTTCCCAGACCTCTCTTAGTCAACCATTTCCTCAGCCACTCCCCACACAGCACCCACTCAACCAGCTTGTAACTCCCTTGCTTCCAACTCTCCAAACCACATTGATGATATGATCCCCAAGAGGTTCACATCAATTGACCATTCTATCTATACAAAATTCTGTCCATAGATAATCACCTTTCTCAAGCCATGGGAATATAATAACAAGTCTTTTTGAACTTCCACAGCTACCAGAACTAGCTTTTGAAAATTTCCGCTCAAAGATACAACAACAGTGCTAAACAAACATACTAAGCGAACCTGTTTTTTTTTCAAATGATGAAAAAATGAAAATGAAGTTGTTCTTTTGAAATGAAAACAGGAGTCAGGAAAGTTTCCTGAAATCAAGCGTATCCTATATGGTTTACTGATTTTGGTTTCTGAACATATCTGAAGAGAGTGTGTGGGGCCTTTGTCTGGACTCTAGAGCAAGTCATTTATATCAATCCTTTGAAGTACCATTATTTTAACAAAAGATCTGACCTCCGAAAATATTGTCATTTATATTTTGAATCCAAAGAAATGGCAAGTGACTCTTGATTTGATGTGCATGGTTCTGCTTTATAATTTATAAAGCATATAAATGTAGTTCCTTTATTTTCTTCACATGTTTCTATTTTTACTGTCTTTCAAACATATTTTATAATACAGTTCCTCTTCTATGGCTTACATCTGAGAATGATTGTTATGAAACATACCATTTCTCTAATTTTGGAAAGGACCTCAAGCCAGAAGTGATTCTAAAACCTTTTTATGTTTCTTATTTATCTAAAGCTACATTGGGTTTCTTAATGATCTTCTGGTACTGTGCTTTTTCAACAACAACCAAGCCTCTCCCCAATGAGTAGGGTTGCCTACATGGACTAAATGATGCACACTATATTTGGTCAAACACCAAAATTTCAGAGACCATTTGGATTAAGGTTCTTTTGTAGTGTGCTTTTATTACAAAGTTATCCATTTCAGTTGCTCTAGCTCGAAATGTCATGGAGTAGAGATAGGATCTCGTTTTAGTCATATAAGAAGATTTTGAGTGTTATGTTTTATTTACTATAAGGTTAACTTATTTATCTCATTTTGAATCTTGGCCACAGTCAATGTTATTGATTTTGCTGAAGTTCAACTTTTGCAGCAAGTTGCAGAAGCTTCATAAGGAACTTGTGGCTAGTGGTAAGCTGACAGAATCAGAATTTTGGGCTACAAAGAAGGTAAATATATTCTGAAAATAATAAAATGTGATGTTCTCTGTAATTCATTCCTGATATGCAAATGGCTTTTGAATTTTAAATTATACCTTCACAATTAAATGTTTACTATCGATAGATGTTTGGGTGCTATCATGATGATTTCAAGATGTTTTACTCATTTAAAGCACTATTTGAAGTATTTTTCTTAATAAAATGTTGCATAAAGCAATGATATTTTTTAAGGGGTTTCACTTACAGATATGCAGAGAAAGTGGGCATGAGTTTCTTTTTTTATATAAAAATGATTCTGCAGAAATTGCTGGATCGAGATGAAAGCAGAAAGTTAAAACAACGGATTGGTTATAAAAATTCTTTGATCTTTGATACTAAGCCTACAAGTGATGGTCGGGTATGATGCTGCTTCTCCTTTCTCTTGCATTGATGTTCTACCTGTAAGAGATTGCATTTAAATGTGTCACCACATACCTGATTGTACATCTAATTGTCTGTATTTTGCTGCTAAATAATTTCTCAAATGCCATACTGTAGTTTGTTTTAAAAAAAATAGTATTCCACTCTCTTATAGAGTTCAAAATTCAGCGTTGGAAGCTTTTGAGTGCTTAACATTATGAATTTAGGAGTGGGCCGATCCAAGTCTTGAATGGTGAGAGCGAGTTTACTTCACTAGTGGGCTAAGTGAACAACGAGATACGTGGAGGGGACATGCTGGGAAGTAAGTCCCACATCTCCAGCCTAATTATTTTGTGTGGTTTAAATGCCCGTTGGCTTGGAGATGAAACCGTAAGTCCTTAACAACACTATTATGACAACTGGGCATAGAACCTTTTGAGTATGGTTAATTAATTTTTTTGAAAAATGGTTTACAAGAACAACTTTAAAATATAAAGTAGCTAATAATTTTATTTGTAAGTTTGAGTAATTTATTGAAAAATATGCTTTTAAAACTAATAAAGCAAGCAACTTGCTTGGGAAAAAAGAACATGCTGGCTCTGTTTTGATGAGCAAAACCAAATTTTGGCCATTACCTTTTTTTTGCTATGTATTCTTAGTTCTAAGAAGTTGGCAAAATGGTACAAGATGAAACTCAGTTTGCTATCTTGTTTGAATGGTATTGAAGTCTTCGAATTTTTACAGATAAAGCCCATTTTGTTACTTTCTTCAAACGGGGGTTTAAGTCTTTCTGTTCACTCTTCATTAGTAGCAAAGCCTTCCATGGCCATATGCCAACTTTTATGCTTTTCCCTGTATATTGTATTTAAAAATCTTTTGATAGAACCCAATAGCATTGTTCGATCTATATAGCCAAAAATATCTAGTGAGATAAGCTTGCTTCTTGCTCTTAAATTGTTATGCAGAGTTCACAAATTCTTATGCATAATTTCTGGATATTTTTCATTTTCTTCTGGTACACGCATATCTAATCATGACAAAGTTATTTTTTCTTGTGCTGTTTTTCAGATAAACCAGGTTAAATTTCAGTTGACACCAGAGATAAAATATCAGGCATGCTTCTTCACGTAACTCTTCCCTTTATTAGTCAAATACATTTCAAGCTAAATTTAGAGTGGTTTAAAGTTGTCCTATGCTACTAATTGTTACCTTTAGAGTAAATTATACTGACCCCCTGAGATTTAGTGAAATATTGAAATTATACAAAACATCCCTAATTTATATACATATATTACACTGACTACCCCTGTAGGGGAGGTGAGTGTAATATTTTAAACAAAAGGGGCGATGAGTGTAATTAAGCTAGATTTTTGGGATGTCAATGTAATTTACTCTGATAAAAAAATAATGAAGAGACATTGACTTTTACACTATTCGGACTTGGCTCCATAGTATACCATATTTGTAGAAATCTTGTTTGAGATTAAACAAAATTGTTTCCTTTCTTCTATATGACCATTGTCATTAGCAAATATATTGTTTGCAAAATAAATGACAGATCATCACTACCAAGAAACTTAAACTCAAAGTCGATTTCAATATACATTATTTTATCCTCAGTACTGTTGTTTTAACGATATAAGGCTAGAACCCCAAGAAATGGTTTAACGAAATAATAGTGCATGTATCATGAGACATTTTATTATCATTATTTTAAGATTTATTGGAGATGATTTAAAATATGATAGATAACTTGTGATCAAATAAAAACTTGGTATCTTATATAAAAAATATGGCAATATTGTAAATAATGGAGTGATGTGTTTTTATATTAAAATATCATTACTAAGACGCAATAAAACACTTGAGCTTATTTTATTACTCAAATATTTGTTATTCTTTAGGATCAATACATTTTGAAAATATTTGAGATAACAACTTAATTTTCCTTATCTTTTTTGTTGGAGCATGTGGTCGAGTGAGTTTAAGGAAGTAATAAAAGGAGAGGGAACTTGTTACTTGATCCATCGAAAGTTGAATTTTGGTTCCTCCATTAAGTTATAAGAAATGATCATTTGTCATACTTAAGTATGTAGTATGTGTCAAAATTTATCTCGTCAACATTCCCTAAATAATGGGTGACAGTGTGACACACAATACATAGGGAAGCAAAAACATAAAAAACCATAAACAAACTTATTTTGTTTTGTTACAAAATGCAGCAATAGTTGTAAAAATGATCATTGTCATACTTAAGAATGTAATACGTGTCAAAATTTATCTCATCAACATTCCCTAAATAATGGGTGACACACAATACATACAGAAACAAAAACATAGTAAATTGTAAAAAACTTATTGTTTTGTTACAGAATGCAGCAATAGTTCTAAAAAGATATTGCTTAAATATGCAAAAGAGAAGAGTAAATTCAAAGTCAAAATCTATCGACAATGTATAATTAATTAAGATTAAATTATACCGACACTCCTGAAGTTTGTATTCATTTCACTTAGCACCCATTTTTGTTTAAAAGATTACACTCACCTCTCCCATGAGGGTAGTCATTATAATGTATGTATATAAATTAGGGGTGGTTTGTGTAGATGCAAAAAAAAGGAGTGGCAGTTTATGTGGTTTCACTAAATCTCAGGGGTGTTATTGTAATATACTCTTATATTTATTATACAATATACTAATTTAAAGTACAAGTTTGGCTTATGAATTTGGTATTAGCTTATTGGTGGGTGCTACTTGGGTTAGATTTGTGCTATCAGCCAGTAGAATCTGATTTTGGAAATTGAGAGCCATCTGTCCAAGATAGTATAGTTAGCTTAAAAGCTGTTGGGAAAAGGATACATGAATATAATTTCTGTACGAATTATGACTCTTGTATGGCTCCTCATTGGAAGGGAAATAGATATAGGTACACCATTATCTTCTCTTGAAATTTTGAACTATTATTTATAGTAATGAGGATGTCCCATCCTAACTAAAACCTTGAGCAGTTAGGTGAAGGCCGAGCGATTTTTCTATTTAGAGCAAATTACAATCTTTAGCTTGGTTTTATGCTTGGATGGTAAAAAATCAAGCTATATGCCCATTTTGTGGTTCAATGGAAAAAGGTACACAGGGAAATAAAAAGACTTGCAAATGGTCATCATAGATCTGGGAAAAACTGTGATACGGTGCCACAAGAAGTCTTATGCAAGGCACTAGAGAGGAAGAGATTTTGTATGTTCAAGTTATGGAGGATTTGTATGGTGTGGCTAGGATGTGTGTTCATACTGGTGTGGCAGAAGAATTTCTTAGAACAATAGCAGAAGAGATTCAGCACATGGTTTGTAATGACTTCAGATGTCGAGAAAAGCCATAGAATAAGATTGTTTTTTAGTGACTGTGTGTAAGATGCAGCATAACAATTGTGTCTTAAGTAAGATGTGAGATAGTGACATTTTGGAGTGAAATTGGGGATTACATCATATCATACAAGATTTTGCTAATTATTTTGTGTCTGTTTTAGTTAGGAAGATTCCTTATCCTCCTCTTGTACTTCTCTCCTTTTTTCCAATATAATTTCATCTTTCGATAACAGAAAAGAAAAAGAAATTACACATGGACTTACTTATTTCTCTTCTTGTTTGATCTACCTCAATCATGTTTTATAACCTCCTTTCCAGATTTTTGCCCTGAAACCAGCTGTTCACCAGGCATTTCTCAAATTTGTACCTAGTAAGGTATTTTGACCATTAGTAAAATGTGTATCCTCCTCCTTGATAGTCATTACTGTGAATTATCAATAGCTTTGTATACTAATTTTCCCCCATGATCTCCATTCAAGATGACCGAGGTAGATTTCTGGAACAAATATTTTAAAGCTGAATATCTCCACAGTACCAAAAATGCTGTTGCGGCAGCTGCTGAGGCAGCTGAAGATGAAGATCTTGCTGTTTTTTTGAAAGATGATGAGATATTGGAAGTTGAAGCTCGAAAGAAGGTCCTTCTCTTCTTACTCTGTTATTCGCGTTGATGATCTTTTGGCTGCATTCTCATTTCCGTTTATATTATCTAAGTATGCTTTTCCGTTTTTTGTATGCCTGTTTGCAGGTTCGACGGGTTGATCCAACTTTAGATATGGAAGCAGATGAAGGAGACGATTACACTCATCTTCCTGTATGGTGAATGAAACTATTCCTCAATCTTACATAGGAGATTCTTTTACATTGTGTTTTTCATATTTTATGTAAACTTCATCCATTACTATTTAAAGTTTCAGTTGCAACTTATAGTCATTCCTTGCTTAAAAAGCTCCAGCATCTTCTATTAGCTAACAGTTTTATTACGAGGATAGTTAGCACTCTACCTATGAACTTATATTCATGTAGACATTATTCCATTTTATCCCAAGGTTTTAGTCTGTATTTGGTGTGGATTTTTCTTCAAGTTTCTGTGATCCGGAGAATATGAAGCAAGGGGATATGGATAAATTTTATTTTTTATAAAGGCGTTTTATTGTCTCATATAGAAGTTGCTTTAGTTTATGCACAAAGGGAAAGCAATATGACTTGAAATTTTGTCGCAGAAGTCACAGGTAAAAAATTCAGCATTTCTGTGTCATTAAGAAAACAGTAATACACTCTCTCAGGGAAGGTCATCTTTTATTGGAAAATAAATACATCAATCTTTAATATATTAAATACAGCACTTCAGTACTGCTTCCCGATAAAAATCTTATGTTTTACTCATTCATTGTCCTGGCAAAACTTATATATATATATGCATTGTGAGATATTTGAAGAACCTAGAAAATTATTGATAGCCTTTGCCCAAAAACCGAAATTTTTGGTTATTACAATCTTATTTGAATTATACTTTAACCCCATAGGATATTATTATATTTCTTGATTCTTATAATTTTGTGTAAATTATATGAGGCTGAGTGTTGGATAGTAAAGTGTCAACAAGAGAATAAACTTAATGTAACAGAGAAGAGAATGTTTCGTTGGATGAGTGGACACATTAGCCAATATAAGATTTAGAATGAATGTATTTGGGAAAAAGTTGGGGGAGATCTTATTATAGAAAAGATGATAGAATTACACTTTAGGGAGTTTGGGCATGTGTGGAGGAGATTGAGAAGTTCCATCAAGGAGAGTAGATCAAATGAAGGTTCATCTAATTTATAGAGACAGAGGAAGACCAAGAAAAACTATAGGTGAAACGAATAGGAAAGACTTAGAGATTAATGCTTTGTCAATGGACATTGATTTATGATAGAGAATTATGACATTGTTCGGTCCATGTAGCTGACTCCACTTAGTGGGACTAGTGATTGGTTGTTGTTATTCTAATTTTGTTCAACTATATATGGACCATATTAGGTGAAAATACTGTTATTTGAGAGTTGAAAAAGGTGTATTGTTAACTTTGTTGGATCCTATTTGAGTGGCCAAGATTTGAAAATCAATATATACACCTTTTTGAAGTGACCATGAGACCATTAAGTTATTTTTAATGTTGAGAATTTGTGGATAGTCTAAGATTAACTATTCTTGCCTTAAAATGCAAGATGTTATCACTGGACAGTAGATATGTCTCCTATATGGGAGAACCCAATTTATTTACATCCACGCTCATTTAGTGACCATAGCCCATATTTGCTAAAAACTGGTATAAGCAATAAAGTTTTAGTAGGCCTTAGGTTGGACTTGTATTCATAGAAATAGAGAGAAGGGAAAGAATTAAGAGATATAACTCTTTATGTAAATATGTGTAGTGGTGGCATTTTCCGTTCTACTACTTTGTCGATGAACATGATTTATGATAGAGTATTATGACATCATTCGATTCATGTAGCCAACCCAACCTATTGTAATTTGTGGCTCTGACTGCCCTCTTCCTGTTACCCTCTTTCCATTACCAGTGTGACCCTGACTGACTTGTTCTGTGAACTGAACATTCCTCAACTCACTGTCAACCTTTCTCTTTCTTCTGCACTCATGTCGGTTATGATGACAGGATGACAGGAGGAGTCAAAACCATGCAGTGCTAAAATGAATAAAAATCCAAGCATAGGGGGAAATGTCACCCTTCTAGGAATGCCAGTAGCTAGAGAGAACACAGTTGTCTTCATTGTCTAGCCCTTGTATCCTTTGTTATCGTATAAGAGCCCATCCTATTCAATACTTGTAGTTATCTTGCTGTAGCCCCTGATAAATTTTCTTCTTTTTTCCACAATATGTGCATAGAAACATTCATATTTTATACTTTATGCTGCAGAATTGCAGATCATTTAGTAGTTAATGAAATGTCAAATGTTTCTCAGTTATCTATCTGTGCCATTGGTTCAGAAGTGCTAGGTCCACATTGAATTTCTGTATTTTAACTTTTTTCTGTACTTGATGAGAAGGATCATGGGCTCTTTCGTGACGGTATCAAGGAAGCATCTGGAGCTCCAAATACTCTGTATCAGAGAACATTGTTGCAAGATCTTAACAGACAAGGTGCAGTTGTTCTTGAAGGAAAAACTTTAGGTAATTTCTCTCTTGGATTTGATGTATTTCTCATACACTTTCATTTTTTTCAAAAAAAATATTTAATAAAAAGAAAACTCCAAAAGAACTATGAACTTGCATATATTTTGAACTTTCAAAAGTAAAATAGCAATTATTTAAAATTGAAGTTGAATTAAAAACAAGTGTTGAAATATAAAAATGTGGGGTAACTTGTCGAGCCTGCTAGGCAAATTTTAAAAAGTTACATAATCGAAGTGAAAAATTATTTGACTTGCATTGAATAAAGAGATTGGGTTGTGGTTTGGTAGGACCTATATAATGCAACTCTAGAGAGTTTCATGGTTGAACTCCAATTTTTTTTTGCTAAACATCAATCTAGTCGAAAATATCAATTGAGTCGACTGCATTGATATCCGAGTAGGGAACAACATGCTGCCATTATAAATCTTATGCTCACCAAAAAATCACATGTCAATTGACCACCTCTTACTTTTGCTGCAAAAGTCAAGAATGAAGTTCAAAATCCATAAAGATTGGGACTCTACTACTGAAATCATTAGGGAACTCTGTACTTGAAAATAAACCCCCATTAATGCCTAGCAAACATAAAGCCTAGCCAGTTACAACCCAAATCCAGAAAGTAGAAAAACTATGCTATTCCCCTGATTTATAATGTAAAAATAATGACATGCAATAGCATGAATGGTATTTTTTTTTTAAAAAGGCTCATATATAAAAACTGTGGAAACAGACTCCACTAGGCGGGAGCCTCATGCACTGGGCCCCCTTTTATACAAAAAGTTGTGGACCAAATGTCAAACCCTCAACCAGTTAAGAATTGCTTACTGACACTGAGATGAATATTTACAATTTGGTTATGTTATTTTACTATGTTGATTATATCTTATAGTGGAACTAAGTAATGTAACCTATTTAACTATAGGTATTCCATTGATTTATCTGGAATATTAAATATTTCTAGTTTTGAAAGAACATGTGGCTGTTTTATTTGGAATGTTTTGGTCTGATGAGTCACAATCTAAAATATATACATGCAGATATGGAGATGGAGCCGCCAAGAACAGTTGCAGAAGCCCTTGCTCGACGAAAACAAGGGGGTTAGTATAGCAACGCATGACTTGTTATTTTCCATTCCATTTCTTGTGGATAAGGCTCTTATTTCATACCACTATACAGAATCTGATGGGGCTGTAGAGGAGGAGAGACGTAACAGAATTTCTAAAATGACCCAGATTGAGGATCTTCAGGCACAGAATGATCACCATTTTGCACCACTCTGTATCAAGGTCCATCTTTGTCCCAAGAATTAAATGACTAACGATTGTTGTAGCACTCTTACCATCCTTTTAGTGACTAGCTCAAAATATAAATTTAGTATAATAATTAAAGAATTTTCTTTCTGGATTAAATATTTATTAAATATTGTGATTTTTGTGGTGTTACTTGACAGGATCCCCGAGAGTATTTTGATTCCCAACAAGCTAATGCAGTAAAAACTTTGAATGATTCCCAAGGTGGATCTGAGAAAATAAGATGCAGTTTGAGTTCTGAGGAAGCCTATGGCGATTTGAGGGCATCCATAGCTAATATCAAAGCTATAGGATTAAGAGATCCTCTGTTTAGTCATGAGGTTGCCGTTAAGGTAATGATATTTATTTCACATGATTGTTTTCATTTAAATTAACTTTCTGAATAACTGATCTGTATATGGTTAAATGCTCAATATTGTACTCTATTTTTGTTTCTTTCCCATTAAAAATAACCCTCTCCTATTGGAAATTAAATTCATTTGTTGTTTTTCAGGTCCTTAATGGGTTGACTAAAAATATTTCAAGCACCAAATATCATATTGGGAAAAACTCTCAGGAGAGTGTACTTGATATATTGCCCAACACAACTAAGGAGAAACTACTAGATGTGAGTTAACCCCAATTGTTTTTGACGTTTTTGAAAAGGGAAGTGGAAAAAAAATGAACGGACAGAAAGAATAAGAGAGCATTTGATAATCTTATGAACTTGTATTTATACATTCAGAGTGTACCACATGTTTCTCTTATTTTCCAGCTGTAGTATAGCTTTCAGTGATCTTTGTATTGTTGATTTCGGCAGTTTTAAATGTTAATATTTATATTTTTGTAATACATGCTTCCTTCTTTACAGCATTGGGTGAGCAGTCAGGAATTGCTGAGGCATTTTTGGTCTTCATATCCAATTACAACACAAAACCTTGCTAGTAAGGTAAAGTTAAGCTTTTATGATTTCAGTAAGATCTTTCGCTGAATTCTGTACATGACTGTTAGAATAATTTATGAAGTCCCACATCGAATGAGTAATAAACCCTTTATAATGACTCGTGCAGCCCTTCCCCTATGAGCTAGCTTTGGGGTGGAGATACGCCTAGTTATTCTAATAATGACCTATCTAATATTGCACCAAATTTTTTTCATAATTCTAGGATAAGTGTTTGCTTGTTATTATTTTTTCAGTTCATCTATATCATTAGCTTTTTTCAGGGGTGTTATCTTCATCACTCATCCCCCCTACTCTCTCTTTACATCTTATCTAATGGCGGTGCATTGACATCATGAAATTATGGTTTCACAAAGGATTAACTCTCTTGCATCATGAGAATTGAGAAGTTCTTTGACATGTCAAATTCCTAGTCTGGCTTGTAACTATTTGCTTGGGTGATCAGTCAATAGTAAACCAGTTTTGTCAAAATTTTGCATGATTATATAAACTATTGCTCTGGCTTTAATCCAGATTGGTCAGTTTAATTCATCCACTCACCTTTTTAAGCCAATTAATTGTTAGTTAACCAATTGTCCTTGTAGAGATAGCTTTTAAACCAACCATTCACTAATTCTTTTTACAACCCCCCTTAAACATGAAAGGCCATTGGTTTTAATATCCTATATAGTAGCTACTTAGCTAAAATCTAGATCTTGTAAAGTTATTGAGGATCAAACCCTAAATTATTTATCAAGGGGGCTCTAATATCATGTCATGGAACCGTTCAACTAAGAAATCAAGCAGGATCCTGTAATTGATGTTAAATAATCCAAACCGTCATATAGGTACTATGTAAAATGAGTGCATGATGTTCAATGACGCAGTGTGTTTAGAGGCCTGAGAATTATCTACATGGTCCAATGTTTTGGAACCTTGCTTTCTTTTTCCCTTTATCCAGCTTACTAATTGTGCTGATATGATTAACCAGCTAGGCATTTGTAAATTGAGAGGGGTTTCCTGCTAAATGACATGCACTATATTGCAGATGTAATTATATAATGATCCATCCAGGAACCTTTATGAATTGCATTTTATTATGTCTAATGTCTTGTTAATTTCGAAATTAAATGCAGACCAAAAGACTTAAGGATGCCATGTCGCAAGTATATTCCAAACTTGAGGTATTTATGTAGCCGAAGCCTCTACTCATATTCCCCACTTCACTAATGTCTTTGCCTTTGTTCTATCATTGCATGGATACCTACATTAGTATAATTTGTAGCAACTATTGAAGTGCTTATCTTTTTATTTGTTGATTCCAGGAGATAAAAGTATCTGCTCAATCAGACCTGCGGCACCAGATCTCCCTTGTTGTCCATCCTATGCAGCAGGTAAGCATACCATACTCTGTTGTTGCTTTATGCATTCACTTCTGTTTTTCGGCCAGTGGTTAATGTTCTTGTTCAGTCCAATTAGTAGATGATTTATGCCTTGGTTTCTTATTCTCTTGATTTTTTGTGATATCACTTTTGCTTTTGCATCTTATGGTATGTACAATTTTTTATGCAGGCTCTGGATGCTGCTGTGTTACATTATGAAGCTGACATTAAGAAAAGAAATGCTAAAGGGCCTAAGCCTAATGGTTATATTTAGGACAATGTTTTGACTGCACTTTCAGCATTATGCTTTAACAATTTAGGAATGTAGATTCCATCAATTTTGCCCTGACCTCAAAGCCTACGGCTATTTATCTCTATATATTGTGATGAAATGATTTTCTATTAGAATTAGTCAGCAAGAGTCTTACTAAAAAATTAACTTGCAACATAGAATTAATTTACTTGCATCATACGTTATTGCTGCTTCTCTTTAGCAGTGATACAACAAATGAAATGATGGTAATACTTTGTGCTTAGCACTTACCTACAACTTTGTACATTTATTACCAATGCTTAGTGTCATGTTGATAGCCTTTAGTGTTTTGGTGAAGATTTGTGTTTATTTTTTAAAAGTTTAGTAGCATGAAATGTCTTGGAAGCATAAATCGAATTCTTTCTAAAAAATGTGCATACCCTCTTCCTATCCTTTTAAATTAGTGTTTTTTAGTAATGAAGTGTATCTCGGTTAGTAGAGGATGGTTAACAATTCATAAATCACTAACTAAAGCTTAAATTCATGCAATGGGTAGTTGGTAAATGTATGCATTGATTCAAGTAGAAATTATTTGTACCAATAAAAAGTCAATAGTGACTTTTTAAAAGTTTATTCTATTAGTATTTTAATGTTTAGAGGCATTACTGATTATCAAATGTGACTACAAAAAGGATTATTTTCACTCTGGTGCAACATACATGACCAGAAAATGTTCCACTACAATTACTTTTATCTTTATTTTTGTGCTAATTATTACTTTCTAATTTCAATATTTTTCTTCTAATTTGTTGACACTTGCCTTCAAAGTTCCTTGACAATGCAGTAGAGGTGTTTGCTTGGTTAGAAAATTTTCACATACCAACTCGAATTTTATCTCTCACATTTTAAAAAATTTATTGGGAGTAAATTAAATAGGAATAGATAAAGAAATCTTCTTGAACAAGAATCCTCTATCTAAAGAAAATATTGTATATATGTTACAAGCTAATCAATTAAATGAGGCTTTCAAATTGGATGAAGATGTGAGAAGAATAAAGATATGTGTTCGGCATCTCTTCTTTTTCAGATACATGTACATATTAGTTAGTTATGGAAGATACACTTCCCTATTAGTTAGTGATGCAAGCACTTACGACACTGAGTCAAACGTGGAAGCTACTAGTCTAACAAAAGATATAAGATTTTATAGTTATATCCAACCCATGTCATCATAACTTTTATTACACTTCTTTAATAGCGATGAATATTTTATTGCTGAAATATGACCTTGTTGAACAAGGCAAATGAACCTTCCATATACTCTATAAAAACAGAGAAAGTAGCTAGTGTTGGCATAGGAAAACACAAGTTAAAATGGCAGAGTTGAACTTACATGGATTTTGGTATAGTCCTTTTACTTTAAGGGTTGTATGGACCCTAAAGTTAAAGGGTATACCATATAATAACATAGAGGAAGATCGATACAACAAGAGTCTTCAACTTCTTGAATACAATCCGGTGTACAAGAAAACTCCGGTACTAGTTCATGGTGGAAAACCAATATGTGAGTCAATGATCATTGTTGAATACATTGATGAGATTTGGCCTCACAGTCCATTGGTTCCTTCTGATCCTTATGAGAGAGCTCAAGCTCATTTTTGGGTCAAATATGCTGATGAAACGGTACATTTAATTTATTTACCTTTCTACCTTTTATATCTTTGATCATAAAATGATCACTTTTTTATATTTTGTTCAATTTATCTGAGCTAGTAGTAAATTTACCGTACCTTAGTTCTGCTGATAATTTTTTTAGTCTAAGTTTAATGCACAAATTATGTGGAAAAAACTACATTATAATTCAAGAATGTGTTGATATAGTAATAAACAGTGTAGGAGCTTATACATTATACTCACAGTTCATAAATAATGAATGATGCACTGACTATATACGAATATTTATACTCACAGTTCATAAATATTACATTCATAAACTTTTTTTTGTACTACCATGAGTATCCTTCACCTTTTTTTGGTAAGGAACTAATCTCTTTCAAGGTTATTAGCTGCTCCTCTCAACAAGTGTCGCTCCCGAGAATTAAAATTCAACCTTGGAGATCCAGTGGTACTGTAGATCACTATAACAACCCTTGTTGATTCATAATCTTCTTTTAGTGACATGTAAAGTTTTATGTTGTCACTTAAATAGATATTAAACTTTTTCATGATTTAGTACTAAATTAAAATATAATTTGATGGGAGTGTAAAAAGTACTACAGTTGCATTAAAATTCCTATGCTCTATTATTCCTATCTTTTGTACTCACCGTGACAATAATATTATGGTGAATTTTTATAGTTTCCTGCATTTTCTGCACTCTTCCGTAGCATTGGTGGTGAAGAGAGGGAGAAGGCCATAGTGGATATCAGGGAACATCTTAGAGTTGTTGAGGAACACTATTTTCATGATGAGAATAAATTTTTGAAGGGAGACACTATTAGCATTGTGGACTTAGCATTTGGCTCAATTATCAACATTATTGCAACATTGGATGATATCATTCAAGTTAAGGTTTTGGAAGCAGAGAAATTCCCTCACTTACTTTCATGGTTTAATAATTTCAAGAATATCCCAATCATCAATGAAAACCTCCCTAACCATGAGAAAATGGTAGATAGTATCAAGTCTATTAGACAAAAATTAATTATATCTTAATCTTCAAAAAAATGTATGTACTTACGGTGAATTAGTTTTATATAATGTCATTGCATCATCTTACCATTTATATTTAATTATTATTGACTCTTTAAAAAAAGTAATCTAAATGAATGGTAGATAATGTAGTGATTGTATATAAATATTTTACACCAATAGTGCATAAATAGCAGAATGTAATAAGAAAGCACTTATATGATATCTTTACATGTCATATTTATATGTGTAATTGTGTGTTTCTTTATGTTACTAACCTTGGGTTAGTCTTAATATACTTGAATGTAATAACAGTTTAAGCTTATTGTATTTGCTTTCAATATACTAAATAAAGTTTCATGCATTGTTTGGCCTTTGGAAGAGGTTCTTAGGCAAGATTAGTTTGATCACCAATTGTATTTAGAAGCTATGTATAATGTATTGGAACCAAATGCCTCACGCACTAAGCAGAACTACCAACCATCGGTACCGGGACATAGGAAGAGTGAATAGACAGCCACAACTGATTGAATCAATACCTTAAGGCAATTGTTTGATAAATTTTTTCACTTATAAACTTTTTCATTCATCTCCTCATGTTTAATGTGAGAGTTCACACTCGAACTCCTGTATTGGAGGTGTCTTTGTCTTAATTTATTTCTTGAATTTGAACTTGTTGAACAAGAAAGATGGCTCCATGGTTCATTCTATAAAGAGAGAGAGAGAGAATAAGAATGTTGGCTTAAGATAAGTTAGGATGGGAGAGGTGAATCTACATGGAAAGTTACTGTACCTTGGTAATCTGATATTTTTTGTGAGTAAAAGTTTACTGCTGAGTCAAAAAACTATCTCACTGGAAAGTTCGCTGAGAATTGAAAAAAGAGTCTAAATAATACTAGTTTAAGAATTATGACCAACAAACTAATTGATAAATAACAAATGGGTCAATGTGTACCCAAAAAAATGGTCAATGAAAATACAAAATAGGGTGTTGTAAATAAATATGATTTCTTTAATACTAATTTTTCAACTAAAATATGTTACTCTAAGTTGATTTCAATTAGGTTTTGGTTGGTTGGTCTATTACACTAAGTTTTAACTAATCGATTAAACTATTAGGAAAAAAAATGTTGAGATTGAATTTTACTATTCGCTATTAATATACACTTGATTTAGTAACGTTAATCCATCTAGCTATGACTCTTTCACATAATGGACATCAATAGTATTAAAGACTAATGTCTCAGTTAAATTAGTAGCTCATGATATAAATCTCTTTGTCTAATAATTTTATTCATATGATGAAGAACTAAGTTTAACCCATAAATAGGAGTATAAAAACTTCCTCGGTGTTGCAAATAAGTATATAGTACGGGGTTGTGGTATCCATAATGACTTGCTAGATATTTGTTCAAATGGGTTTGTTTGTTTGGTGAGATAATTAAATCGATATTGTAATTCAATAATAAAAGAAGTTGAGGTTGAACTTCACACTTATCGTATGTACACACCTTATTCTTAAAGGAAATTCATACATTAATGATTATTTCATGCAATAACCTCAACATTATTGCCATACTCTAGCAACTTCAATTAATAAGATCAAAAAATATGACTTGTAATATATGTCTCTATATCCAGCAATTCATGCATACAAGTTGAGTTAAAATGTAACACCTCAATTGTATTATGTCTAGCAACTATAATAATAAAATTAAGTTTTATAAACCTTTAAGCATATCTCTATGTCTAGTAGTTTATGCAATTAGTTTGAGAGTTATAATATTACAAAACTAGCGCCATGTCTAGATACTAGTAAGTAATATTCATAAGATGACAAATAATACAAATTTATGTCTAGTAAAGGTCTTGTTTGAGTCTAGCAAATTTCTTCTCTATTTTGATATGACAAAACTGGTTGATTTTGCAAACCTTTATCCACATGATTATTGTTCAACTAATTTGGCGATGTTTGATAATTAACTTGAGACTTATATCGTTGATATGGATACAAGTAATGAATCTGTTTCTTTGAAAGAAAACAATAATCTTTAAAATAAGTTGGTTGAAACTGGGAGACACATTTTTACCCATTAACTTATCTTTTTTTAAAGTTAGCAATACAATTGTACAAAAAAAGTTCAACTACGAGAATTATGAAAAAATAGATTGTTTAATTGAATGAAAGATGAATTATTGTCTAGTGGCTTATATTTAACAAGAAGTTTTCAATAACAATAACAATGAATTAATTATTCAATAATTTGAAGATCTGAAATCACAAAGAGATTAATCATATAATTTATTTGTAAATTTTGTTATTAATAATCTAATGATGTTATTTGTATAATTCAGATTTCACAATCACTCTACAACTTTCATGTATTGGGAAATAAAAGAGAGGAGCAAAATTATTCAAGTTGGTTGCCTCTCATATATTTTTGAGTAATTGTACTATCAAATCATTATTTTAAAAATTAAGCACTTTATTTGCAAATAAGTTGTTGTACAATAAATATTTGTTGAAGTGTGTATTTTAGAATGACTGTATTTAATATTATTAATCCTCAATTAGAAAGTTTCTTTTCTATTTAAAATTAGTATTCCTCTATTTGTTAATATAGTTTTTAATAAACTTGATTATACATGAATTATTTATGAGTGTATATAAAATATAAAAGACTAATTAAATAGTACATTTTTTGACATTGAGGTTGAGTTGGCACCATTTCTGGTGGTAGGGAAATTACTACAACTTTCAAAAATAAAATAACTTGGTGATATAATTGGGTAAAGATCTTCTTAGATATTGAGGAAAGTACATAAAAATAAAAGGAAAAATAATATTATGTGATACTTTTATTATTTAGGTGTAATATGATGACTTTTTAGTCTTAAGAGTGAAACGATATAATTTTATTTTTTATCTATACAACTTTTATTATTTATCTACCATGATAAATTTATTGAATTAAAAAAACCAGATCAAAAAAAATATTATATATGTTAAAACGCTGATTATGTTATAATAATTTATAGTGTCAATCACTTAATTCAAAAAAATGGGAGTGACTATTCCAATTTAATATTTTTTTATTATAAAAAAACATGATAAATTTTCACACACACAAATATCAAAACCTTCTAATATTTTATATTCATTCAATAATTAAACCCATCATATATATTTTTGGTACATATCCATCATGTTTTAACTAATTAACTATATTTTTTTTTCTTCACAATATATGTCAACTAATTAATACATATTGATAAAATAAAAAAGAATTGGGGTACGTTTCAGTGAAATATATTTTCTCTTATTGATTTCTTAATCTCTGTATATTAACCTTAAACGATTAAAGATATAAAATGAAATGAGTGCATGATAGATAACTTCTATTGAAAAAGTTAAATTTTACATGATACGATAAGATGTGGTTATTGGCTTATTAACTCTCTCTTTATCTTAACTTTTATAATGTTTTCCAAACTAAAATTTGTTTTCACACATAAATGTTCATTGATGGTTGGAGTGTAACTCAACCTATATTCCTCATTTCCTCCTATAATACCACGCTTTGGCCTTTGAAGCCATTAATTGCAAGTACATGTTCAATGTGACATGAAAAATACTTTTGGTTTTACTTCTTTACTCTTTATATATAAGGATATGCATTTTAGTTTTTATGAGGAACAGTGTACCAAACAAAAGTTTTTATGAGGAACATTAACAATGGCTTGTCACTGGGATTTAATGTAATTCAAGATGCTAGGCACTAATACTGTGATTACATAATCTTCAAATACTTTGTAGTTAATTTTTAGACACGTAATATTATGGTGGAAAATAAATATAGTCTATAATTGCAATGTCATAAAAAAATTATATTCGATAGTATGTTTGTAAATAAACAATACCAAAACACTACTACCAACGGTATTTTGGTATAGTAGTGTAAGATATTATTAGATTTCTAACGTTGAGAGTTAGATTCTTAGAAGCGACATTTGTTAGGAAGGGCAGTCACGAACCTCGAAAAATATTAGTTTCTTACCAAAAAAATGAGGAGATGTTCTTGATAGTACCAAAACCTAAAACAATACTAAATGTTTTTTAAATAAAATAAGTATTTAGGTGTAATAATAAATATTAACGTTTTTTTAAAGGAAGGACTTGCTTATTTTCATTGTTTCGGTTCAGTTAGTGTTGAATTAATCCATTATTTTCATTGTACTAGTTCATTTTTTGCTAAGTTTCTAAATACGATTATTTTGGTTTGTATTATCTAATTATATATACCGGTGTTGATAGGTATTTTATATCTGTCGATCAGTATTCTTATTTTCTAGTATTAATAATATTTAGTTTTTATATATTTATTTTAAAAAATTATATCACATTTTTTATACGTGATATTATAATTTTGGCTATAGTTTAGGATTGAGTATAGAATCTCTGTGATATACATTATTACAAAAGAAATATATTCTAAGAAATAATAAATCTTTAATATTTGATTTGGTTGAATTTTGACACTTGTTCAACAGTGTGATCTTCTTACATAATTTTTTCTTCATTTAAAAAAATAACCTAAAATGATCATATACAATCTCTTGATCATTTTTTGCATCAAATTATTGCAAAATTATTTGCATTGTATGTTTTACAAAAAAAATAATAAAGGTGAGATAATCATATAAATGGAATTAAATGAAATTATACATGTTCAATTACCTTAATGTCATTTAGACATATTTTGCATTTATATAGTAGTAAATGTAAAGTTTGGATATAAAAATTACGCCTATTCAAATTACCTATATACTCCTTAGATATGTTTTACCTTTACATAGTAGGATAGATGTATAGTGTTTTAAATTTTGGTATCTGGACATTAGTTTGTTAAACTAAAATTGTAGTTGAAATTTGTTGGAAGTTATTCAAAACTAAGTTAGTTAGTTAGTTTGAATAGTTTCTGTTTTTAGCAATTTCATTCTATTTTTTTAGTTGCAATTAAATAGCAAGTTTTATTCACTTGAATCAGTAAGAAATATACACCAAGTATTATTCAATACACTTTGCTCTTACATTCTCTTTCTTATACACAAACTCTCTTATCTTCCCTTCTCTTTCATTCTTCAACACAATTTTCTTCTCTTCTCTTTCTATGCATTCTTCTTTCTTCCAACATCTGGTATCAAGAGCATAAACGAGATTAAAGCAATGGGCTCAAATAATACAAACTTCTCAACAAACCTACCTATCATCAATGGCAAAAAGTGGAACAAGTGGCGCATACAAATGAAAGGAATCCTGGGTTATCAAGAAGTGAGTGAACTCATAGAGGAGGGATTCTCAGATCTTCCTGTAAATCCCACTGAGGCACAAATGGTGACTTACAGAGAAAATATGAGGAAAGATTGTAAGGTCATATTCATACTCCATCAATGTGTTGATGAAACACATTTTGAGAAGATTGTTGTAGTTGTAACTTCACAAGAAGCTTTGAGAATTCTGGGAAAATACAATGAAGGAGCTGAACAACTCAAGAAGGTGAATTGCAAACAATGAGGAGACAATATGAGTTGATGCAAATGGAGAACAATGAAAAGGTGGCTAAGTTTTTCAATATAATCATTACTCACACCAATAGGATGAAGGCTTGTGGAGAAGCAATCTCAACTCAAATAATAGTTGAAAAGATATTAAGAACCCTCAACCCCAAATTTGATCACATTGTGGTTGCCATCGAAGAAGCCATGAAATTGGAAGATTTGAAGATAGAAGAGTTGCAAGGATCCCTAGAGGCACATGAACAGAGGCTCAATGATAGAAGTGTATAGAAGACTGTTGAAAATCAAACACTATGGACTCAAGTCTTAAGAAAGAGTAACTATAATGCAAAAGGAGAATACAATGGTTGGAGCAGAGGAAGAGACTCCAGAACTGGATCCAATAGAAACTCACAGTCTCAAGGATAGATCAAACTTGAGCAAGATCAAACAAATAGCTCAAATAAAAGAGGATACAACAGTTGGAGAGGAGGTAAGAAGAAGTTTGATAAAAAAAAAGAGAGTTAAATGCTTCAAATGTAACAAAATAGGTCATTACTCCAATGAATGTGTGGCTACAACCATTCATATTGATCATAGATCAGACCAACCAAACGATGGCCATCATGCTAATATGGCTAAGGAAGACAGTGGAGCAAGTCTTGAGGAACAACTAGTTCTATTAATGATGACTACCCACCAAGAAGTAGAAAGGAGTGAAGTTTGTTATGTAGACTCAGGTTGTTCGAATCACATGACTGGTCATAAAGACTGGCTTGTGGATCTTGATGAATCAAAGAGGAGTAGGGTGAAATTTGCAGATAATAGATACATCATGGCTGAAGGCACATGCAAGGTGTTGATTAGAAGAAAGGAGGGAGGCAGTGCAATAATATCATATGTACTTTATGTTCCTGGGATGAGGAGTAATCTAATCAGCCTAGGACAACTTCTTGAAAGAGGATTCACAATCAACATCTCCAATGGTGTCGTGGAGATTTCTGATGTTGTTAATAAGAAGGTCATGAGAGTTCCAATTGCAAGAAACATAACATTTCAGGTAAGCCTAAACACCATGAGCTCTAATTGTTTCTCAGTCTACACCTTGGCTGATGATACATGGTTATGGTACCTAAGACTAGGCCATTTGAATTTCAAAGAATTAAGCCTACTCAATTCAAAGAACATGATATCTGGACTACCATCCATTGCAAGTTATAAGAGATTGTGTGTTAACTTTCTAATCAAAAAGCAACCTAGAAGACCATTCAACAATTATATCGTGTCCAACGTTAGTGATATTCTACATACTTACTACTTAGATGTGTGTGGACCACTTGATCCATCACTAGGAGGAAACATATATTTTATATCATTTGTGGATGATATCAGTAGGAAGCTATGGTTGTATCTGATTAAGATCAAAAGTGATGTATTCTCAATCTTCAAAACCTTTAAGACCATGGTGGAGAAGGAATCAGGAAGATGTATCAAGATCTTGAGGACTGATGGTGGATGGGAGTTCACATCTGGAGAACTTGAAGAATTTTGCAAGGAGCATGGGATAATTCATGAAATTACAGCTCCTTACACCCCTCAATATAATGGGATTGTAGAAAGAAGGAACAAAACCATATTGAATATGGTAAAGAGTATGCTCAAATAGAAGAATCTTCCACATACACTATAGGGTGAAGCAGCTATGACAGCTGCATATATACTCAATAGATGTCCAACTAAGAGGCTTGACTTAATGGTTCTAGAGGAAGCTTGGTAAGGAATCAAACTATCCGCTAAGCATTTCAAAGTCTTTGGCTCATTATGCTATAGACATATCCCTGATCAAAAAAGGAGAAAGCTTGATGACAAGAGTGAACCCATGATATTTGTGGGATACAACTCCACTAGAGCATATAAATTGTACAATCCTAAGGCAAAACATGTTCTATTCAGCAGAGATGTGTGTTTTGATGAGTCAAACACTTGGTGTGAAACACAACCTTCTACTGAAACACTTCCTAAGGTGCATATAGAATGGGAAGAAGTTGGATAAGAAATAGATAACAACCAGGAGACAGTGAATGGTGAACCTCAACAACAGATTGATATCAGACCAACAAGAAACAAGAGCTTTCCATGTAGACTTGGAGACTATCAAATTTACTCTGATAGTACAATCACTACAGAATGTGACTTAATTCAACACCTAGATCTAATGGTTGACATTGAACATATTGGAATTTAAGAAGCTATTTCCAACAAGGTATGGAAAATAGAAATGGAAGAAGAATTAAAAAGCATTAAAAAGAATCATACATGGAAAATGGTGGAGCTACCTTAAGATAAGAAACCTATTGCTATCAAATGGGTTTTTAAGGTGAAGCATAGGCCTGATGGATCAATTGTCAAGCACAAAGCCAAGTTAGTAGCCAAAGGGTTCATGCAATGAGAAGGGGTAGACTACTCTAAGGTGTTTGCCCATGTGGCAAGGATTGAAACAATAAGGCTTATAGTGGCACTAGCAAGCTTGAAAGGGTGGAAGTTATGGCAGCTGGATGTGAAATCAGCTTTCCTAAATGGACCACTTGATGAAGAGGTATTCATATCACAACCACTTGGCTTCATATGCAAAGGACATATGCAGAAAGTACTAAGGTTGAAGAAAGCATTCTATGGCCTAAAACAGACACCTAGAGCTTGGAATAAAAGGATTGAGATGACTGATATAATAATCCTATGTTTGTATGTTGATAACTTAGTAATCATTGGAAGTTGTGTAGAGGGCATTGAGTTACTGAAGCAAAGTTTAAAGAAGGAGTTTAAGATGACTGACTTGGGAATCCTATCATACTTCCTAGGACTAGAATTCTCATACTCTGAAAAAGGTATTTTCATGCACTAGAGGAAGTATATTAGAAGTACTTGAAAAGTTCAACATGTTGGATTGCAATTCAGCAAAAACTCCAACTGAACCAAATGTGAAATTGGTAACGGGTGAAACTGAGGCCATGGTTGACTCATCTATGTTTTAGCAGATTGTTGGAAGCTTGAGATATATCTGCCATAGTAGACTAGAAATTACATACAATGTTGGCCTGATTAGTAGGTTCATGAGTGATCCTAGACAATCACACCTATTAGTAACTAAAAGGATTTTAAGGTATCTCAAAGGTACAATAGGATTTAGGGTACTCTTCACTCAACAAATTAAGGAAAACACCAACATGCATCTCACAACTTATTCAGATTTAGATTGGTGTGGGGATTTGGTGGATAGAAATAGCACAATGGAACAAATACTCATGCTATATGGGTCACCTATAAATTGGAGTACAAAGAAGGAATCAGTGGTGGCCCTATCAACTTGTGAAGCAGAGTATATTGCAGTCTACTCAACTGCTTGCCAAGCAATCTGGTTGTCCTCTTTGTTTGTGAAATGAAGATCCATGTTGTAGAAAAGGTTGAGCTGCTGGTTGATAACAAGTCTGGTATTGATCTGGCCAAAAATCATGTATCTCATGGTAGGAGTAAACATATTGATACTAAGTACCGTTTCCTTATAGACCAAGTATGCAAAGGCAAGATTCAAGTGAAACAGTACAAAACAAAATTTCAATTGGCTGACATTCTAACAAAGTCATTGAAATCTGATAGATTTAGGAAGTTGAGGAAATCATTGAATGTAATTTGCTTGAAATAGACTTTTGAATCAAAGTAGTGTATTAGAAGTGATTCAAAATTGAGTTAGTTAGTTAGCTTGAATAGTTTCTGTTTTTAGCAATTTCATTATGTTTTTCTAGTTGCAATGTATACTATAAATATCAAGTTTCATTCACTTGAATCAATAAGAAATATACACCAAATATTATTCAGTATACTTTACTCTTACATACTCTCTCTTATACACAAACTTTATTCTCTTTTCTTATCTTCTCTTTCATTCTTCAGCACGATTTCCTTCTCTTCTCTTTCTCTACATTCTTCTTTCTTCCAACAAAATTGACAAACAATTATATCGTAAGGTTTGAAGTGTTGTCAGATTTTTCTTCATAAAAAACAAGCGAACAATTCAATCAAATTAATTGTGGCCGATTTAATTCAATTTCTCATGCAAATTTGATATTCACCACACTAAGTTGAACATATCCTTATATTCAGATTTCAAATTGCACCAAAAATTGAATCCAACTGCTATACTCCTATCAACAACTTATGAAGCTTAAGTTTAATTAAATTATTTAAAAAAAATTTAAGTTTGGTGTCTTTTACAATTTCTTCTAACTAATTAATTAGTGGAGCCTATAAGTAGTAATTTTTAATTGCTTGGATTAAGTGTGGTAGTATTTTTTTAGTACTACTAAGAGTATGCAATTACCTTACAGGTAATGAATTAATTTCTTTTAGTATGCGTAGCTGTCCTCCCAACAAGTGTCGCTCTCAGGAATTGAACTTTTGACCTTTAGGTCTGCCTCCTGATTTAGCATGATCTTACACCACTAGACCAACATATTGTTGGTATCACTCTCATGGTATAAGGCCATGCACCAAATAACTAAATACATTCTTTAATCCTTATAAATTTTTGTGTATACCAAATCGATCACCGAATAAATAAACTTCAAACTAATACGCAAGGATTGCGAATGTGATTCAAAATAGTTCATGTGAAGGATTATAGAAAATAATAAAATTTACTAATTGGATACAGATTTGATATTTTTGGGTACTATTTTATATTTTTGAATTTTCAATGGACAAAATTGGTATTGACAAAATTTTGAAGGAATAAAATTGGTTTTAACTCATAATTTAATTTAATTTAATAGACAATGATATTGGTAAACATGGATCGGGCAAGCCTTACCCGATCATAAATGTTGATTAGACTAATTTTTTAACATGTACCCAACTCTAGTCTTGAGACTTACCCGACCATAAATGTTGATCAGATTAAATTTTAAACTCGAATCTAACTCTAGATCCATTAAATAAAATATATTTTTTCTTGTTTTATGAAATATTCTTAATATTGCTTATTCTTTTATTTATGTAGTTTGATATATAAAATTATATATTTGCATATATTTTGTGAAACATTTGAATATGTGAATATATACTAAAATGATTAGAAAATTAATGACACGTAGAATGATTTATATACTTCCGTAGTAAATTATTTACATAAGACTATTCTAAATTTCTACCAAATGTCATTGAAAAATATGGTTAACATATAAGATTATATCAATATTTGTGTTGTTTAAATCAAATACATTATATATTGTACACTTAAAAGATATGATTGTAATATCTATGCACTATCCGTATAAATATTTATATATAGTCAATATATCATTCATCATTCATTTGTATTATTTTTTTGAGAAATCAATGATTATAAAGCATAACGATGGATGTTGGAGTAACAATATATAAAACCTAGTGCATATCTTTATTTTCTTCAAAAGGTATTATTACTTTTAGGCGATTGAAGGAACATATATAAACAAAAGTCAACTGTGCTCAAAAGTCGGATTGAAATAAATAAGGGATAAACCCTTACCTGATCCTAAATATTTACAAGGTATAATTTTAGATAATTGAAGGAACATTATTAACAGAAATCACTATTGAGAAGAAAAAAACTAGGTTTTTTGGTTTCCCACATGTATCCTCGCACTAAAGGCAAATCATGTCCGAGTCGGGAACATTCGCAGGTATGTAGGGCTAACTATCCTAGCGAATATTTTTTCATTTACAAGACTCGAATCAAGATCTTGCTTAAGGGGAATCAAGCATGTACCACTTGAACCAACATCCATTGGTTGAGAAAAAACTAGGTTGAAACAAATATAAGATAAACTTTTATCCGATCCTAAATATTTATCGGAACTAATTCTTGAATAGAAGTTTAACCATAAATCTAATAAAAGTTGACTATACATATGTCTAATTAAAATAGAACTAAAGCATCAATAAGGTGGTATTGATCTAATGATGTAACGTCTTACTAGATCACTAGGATAATGACAAAAAAAAGCAGATATTTCTGTTATGCAATGACTCATATCTCTAGATAACAACAATACAAGTGATGGGCTTGGACTAGTGTAAAGAGGTTGAGGTAGAGAGCTATATATTTATGTTATGTAAACCTAATGTAACAAACAGGAAGAATAGTCAAACATTAATCATTATTCTCTAATAATATATAGTGGTAGCTGCTCAACGCTCCTGGGGACGTAGACTCAATTGGTCGAACCTCGTTACTATTTGATTATTCGCTTGTTCCCAACAATTGATATCAGATGGCTCTTAACCTAAGTGCCAAATTTGAGGTGGGGAAGTTCGATGGAACTGTGTTGAAAGATTTATTTGACGCTTTGCTTTATTTTGAGGCAGCAAATTTCTGATTATTTTATTGAATGACAGGTCGATTCTTTGCTCGTCATCTCGCCTTTGTTGGAATAAATTCCAACACTGATATGATGGTTTCAAGAATGTTCCTTTAATAAAAAACTTAACTTTATTGATTATTAGCAGTTTCATATCATCTTAGCTTTGTTGGAATAAATTCCAACGCCAGTTAAATGGTATGAGTTTAGAAAATTAATACAAGTGATAATGAGTGATATTTATTTTCCGTTTTCCTTTATTAACCAAACTACTTCCTTATGGAAGGTTGGTAAAGAACAAATAAATAAAGCAATAAAGTTATAATTTAACCGTACTACTTCTTTTGAAGGGTTGATATAAAGAATAAAACAATAAATAAATGTTAGTTGTGGAAATGTAAATGACAGAAATGTTAGTTGCAGAAAGTAAAAGTTAGTAGTTAGATCACTTATTATAATTGTGTATTTTTCCTTTTCACAAAGATACAATTTATGAATTAAATTGCACTTTGATTGAATGTTTCTTTCTTTGTCAACAAATAAAATTTATAAGTTAACACTTTACTATTTTACATTTGCATCTCTTTCAAGATTCAGTTGTAGTATAGTATATGGTTATGTCGAACCACAAAGAATTGCCTAATAGAATATTATTATAAACATGTTATATTACTAATAAAGTTTAAACATCTTTTTGATTTGGTTTTGTTTTTGAAATATTAACAAGTAAACATAATCTTAAAACAACTATTATAAACAAATTCTTGAGGTGGAAATTGATTGGAAATATAGAATTATTTCTCTACTTGATTTTTGAAAACATTACAAGTTATGTGTTATACTTTCGGTTAATTCCACACATCATTTCTAAATCCTTCGTCTAGTGTCCTAGAGTGATAAGATGATTTTCAAACCTTATGTAATGCACTAAATAATAGTTAAGTGTCACTCATCGGAGTAGGTTGTCACACCCTACTTCAGGCTCCATTAACTTCATTTAGCCTTGAACATAAGTTGCTTAAAATTGATGTGGCACGTGAACTAAGGTGTAGGTTATACTTTTTAGTTCACGTGTCAACACTTTAAGAAGAAGCATTTTGTATCTTTAAATCAAGTTTTAGGTGATCAAGCTAAAACCACATTAAGAACTTCATAAAGAATCAAAACTTAACCAAAAAGTAATAACTTGAATGGATTAATTTCAAAAGATGATAAACTAAAGAGAATAAATTACACCATAATCCAAGTCAATTTTTAGGAGCATGGGCCATCTATCCATGGATGAGATGCTTTTTGAACTGAAATGAGATTACAAAATTATGTTTTTGTATCTCATTTGCCATATCCTTTCTCCTCTTGAATTAAGAAAGAAAAACTATAAACTACACTTACCTAAACTACTTTGGAGTAGAAATTCTCCATGAAAATTACAAGAATAAGATATAGAAGAAGAGAGAATTCGGTTTGAAAGAGAAGTGAAATGTGAAAATGTGAATTAGAAAGAGAATGAATGGATGAATTAAGCCTTGAAGTGCCTCCTATTTATAGGATTTTTCCACCACCGCCAAGCTGCTCACCAAACCCTTCAACATGGGTTTGGTCACTTGGCCAAGCAGTTTAGTCACCTGCTTAGGGCTGACTCACCCAAGCTAGTTGTGAGCTACTGGCCCAACTATGGCGAGCTACCTCTGAAATGAGGTCATGGTTGCTTGGTAGCTAAGTCAACTTGACCAAGGTGCTGGGTGCATACCGCCAAGTTGCTTATTAGGTACCGCTAAGCTGCCTGCTTGAGTAGCTTTGACCGTGCTGATGGTGATGTGTCTTGGTGCTTGCTGATCTGGTCAGGTGTGTGGTTCCAAGTTGGGCGGTCTAGGTGCTCTACTAAGCTGTCTGCTTGAGCAGGTTGGCTTGTGTCATGCTTGTGTTCTGACCGTGCTAGGTTGGGTCAGACTCCATATTTTCCACATAGGTCAAGTCTTGTTGAATCATGCTTAAGAATATAGCTAGTCACGTCAAGCTTAAGTATGTCATTTGATGATCATTTTCGACCTATGTTAAGCACTTTGTTTATGTTTGATTAATTCTTCTCTTTTCCACCAAAATCCTACAAAATATATTACAAAAGAAGTACACAAAGCATATATATAAGATTGTGATATTTTATCCAAAAAGTGTTGAATTAAGTTGGTTTTCTCAATTTATCCAAGGATAAGTGCCATGAAAAGTGTATAAAAATTAGGTATTTTTGGCACTTATCAAACTAGTAATTTCGAATTGTGGAAAATGAGGGTTAAGGATGTGTTGGCTCAACAAGGTCTATCAAAGGCGCTGTGTGAGAATAAACCAGAGAGTATGGATCAACTAGATTGGGAAGAGTTGAAGGAGAAGGTTGCAGGAACCATACGACTCTGTCTATCAGATGAGGTGATGTATCATGTTATGGATTTGACATTACCAACAGAGGTACGAGAGACATTAGAGAAGCGGTTTATGTCTAAGTCTCTAACAAATAAGTTGTATTTGAAACAGAAACTCTATGGCCTGAAGATTAGGAGGATGCTGATTTGCAACAACATCTCAACACTTTTAATCAAGTAATCAATGACTTGCAGAAACTTGATGTGAAGGTTGATGATGAGGATAAAGCAATTATATTACTGTGTTCTTTACCGAATTCCTATGAACACTTGGTGACAACATTGACGTACGGGAAAGACTCAATCAAACTGGATGAGATCATATCTGCACTTCTGTCCCATACTCAAAGAAGATAGAATGTAGGGGAAGGGTCTCAGGGTGATGGTCTGTATGTGAAAGGAAGCCAAGCGCGTGGGAGGAGACAAGGCAGAGGAGGTCATGCCAAAGGGAAAAGACCAAATTCCAGGGGCAGAACACCAGTAGAGTGTTATAAGTGCAAACAGACTGGGCACTACAAAAAGGATTGTCCCAATGAATGGAGTCCTAGCAAGCTGGTGGAGAAAGATGGAGTATCTACATCTACAAATGTTACACAGAAAGATGACTCTGGTTTACAACAGTGAAGTTGATATACTATATGTATCATCAAATCATAGTACAGATGAGTGGATACTTGACACTAATTGTTCCCAACAAATGACGCCAAACAGAGAATGGTTCACTACATAGAAGGCAAGCAATTTTGGTTTCGTGTATCTCGGAAATAATAAAGCATGTGGAATTATTGGCATGGGAGAAATCAAAATTGTGATGAATGATGGTGTAGTGAAGACATTATGTGAGGTTAGACACATACGAGATTTGAAGAAGAATTTGATTTCTTTGGGGACATTGCAAGGCAAAGGATTTAGCTATAGAGCTGATGATGATAGTGATATTCTTCGAGTATGCAAATATGCTCTGACTGTGATGAAGGGTAAAAGGACTGGAAGGAACACTTACAAGTTGTTAGGAAGAACACTTATAGGTGGATTTGTTGGAGTGGCTGAAGAGATCTCAGTAGATTCAGACCATGGTGCTACAAAATTATGGCACATGCGTTTGTGACATATGAGTGTGCATGGCATGATAGAACTATGCAAAAGATGACTGTTGAGGGGAGTCAGCAAATGCAAGCTAGATTTGTGCAAGTATTGTGTGCTTGGGAAACAGACACGAGTTAGTTTCAAGGCTGGCCAACACAGGACTTGGGGCATTATAGACTATATCCACATTGATGTATGGGGACTCACTCAGGAACCATTCCTAGAAGGTTCTAGGTATTTTGTTACCTTCGTTGATGACTTTTCTCGCAAGGTCTGGGTATATTTTCTAAAGCATATCAAAAGTCTTTGCCCAGTTCAAGATTTGGAAGGGAGAGGTAGAAAACCAGACTGGTAGGAAAATCAAATACATGAGGTTAGATAATAGTATGAAGTACAAAAACTCACAGTTTCAGAAATTTTGTGAGGAACATGATATTCAGAGGCACTTTTCAGTGAAGAAGACTCCTCAGCTGAATGATATTACAGAGAGGATGAATATAACTCTTATAGAGAGGACCATATGTATGAGACTGAATGCTAGAATTTCCAAAGGATTTTGGGTAGAGGCACTTAGTATGGCATGTTCTGTTATCAATAGATCACCATAGGCTTCATTGAATGGTAAAGTTGAAGAAGAAATATGGATAGGTAACCCAGTCAATTATAATATGTTACACATATTTGGTTGTCCTGCTTATGTACATGTACCCAGTGATGAACGACCTAAACTTGATCCCAAGTCAAATAGGTGAAGGTGTATCTTCATTGGATTTACCAGAAAGGTGGTGTTGAGCAGAGATGCAGTGTTTGATGAAGATTTAATTATGAAATAATCAGATTTGACAGAGGTGCCCATGACAGAGGTGCCCATGCCAAATGGAGAGACTTTGGGATCAAATATGATTCTAGTGATCAATGAAATGGTTCAGTTGAATAAAGCCAAGGAACCATGCACTAGTTCAATTCAAGAACATGATGATTCTCATGCAGAGAGTTCATGTGTGCAGGAGTATCTACTTGCTAGAGACAGGGATAAACGTCTTATCAAACCTCTAGAGAGATATGGCTTTGAGGATATGACTTTAGTTGCTCTCCATATCAGTTCAGGAGATCCATGTAGCTTTCAATATGCTATAAACAGTCATGAGAAAGAATAATAGATGAGTGTCATGATGGAGGAGATGGAGTCTTTATAGAAGAACCAAATTTGGGAGCTTGTTCCATTGCCCCCAAACAAGCGTGTAGTTGAGTGCAAGTGGGTGTACAAGAGAAAGTTAGCAGTAGCAGAAAAAGAAGGAGAAAAATTCAAGGCTTGTCTTGTAGCAAAAGGGTATTCACAGCAGAAGGGGATCGACTACAGTGAGATTTTCTCCCCAGTGGTGAAACACTTCTATCAGGGTCGTGCTTGCCTTGGTAGCCAACCAAGATATGCACTTAGAACAGATGGATGTGAAGACTACCTTTCTCCATGGTGAATTAGAGGAGAAAATTTATATGACACAACCAGATGAGTTCAGTGCAGTTGGACATAGTCACTTGGTTTGCAAGTTGAAGAAGTCTCTATATGGGTTGAAGCAGTCTCTATATGGGTTGAAGCAGTCTCCGAGACACTGGTACAAGCAGTTTGACACTTATTTGTTGAAGCTTGGTTATAAGTGTCGTGAGTATAATTGTTGTATTTATGTCAGAAGCCTTGGTGATGGTTCTTTTATTTTTATGCTACTTTATGTTGATGATATATTGATAAGTTGAAAGTCATGCTAGGTAAAGAGTTTGACATGAAAGATTTAGGGGTTGCTAGGAAGATTCTTGGGATGGAGATTCACAGGGATAGATGAGCTAGAAAACTATGGCTCTTCCAACAAAACTATGTTGAAAAGATCTTAAAGAGATTTGATATGAGCAATGCTAAAGTAGTGAGCACTCCATTGGCAAATCACTTCAAGTTTTTCCTATATCAGTGTCCAAAGATAGATGAAGAGAAGAAATGCATGTTAAAGATTCCACATGTCAGTGCAGTGGGTTGCTTGATGTATGTTATGGTTTGTACTAGACCAGACTTAGCACAATCAGTTAGTCAAGTATGCAAGTACATGTCGAAATCAGGGAAGCAACATTGAAAAACAATCAAATGAATTTTCAGATATTTGAAGGGGACTACAGGTCTCGGTATCATGTTTGGTAGCAAATAGAGTAAGTCTTTAGTTATTGGTTATGTTGATTCGGACTATGCAGGTGACTTGGATGATAGAAGGTCCACAATGGGGTTTGTCTTCACCCTTACAGGTGACCAATTATGTGGAGATCATCACTTCAGTCTATTGTTGCTATGTCCACAACTGAAGCAGAGTACATGACAGCTGGTGAAGCTTCTAAGGAAGCCTTGTGGCTTATGGGGCTAGTAAATGAGTTAGACATTGAGAAAGTGGAGTTCCACTGCATTGTGACAGTCAGAGTATTATCTTCTTTGCAAAGAACCAGGTGTATCATGATAGGACCAAACATATTGATATGAGATTTCACAAGATCAGAGAGTTGGTAGCTTGTGGACAGATACTAGTGTAGAAGGTTCACACTTCAGAAAATGCAGCTGATATGCTAACCAACCCGGTACCATGGACAAGTTCAGGCATTGCCTAAGCTTGCTGAACATTTACTCATGTTGGACTATGGAGTGCCCCTAACCCAATGGCGGAAGATGGAGATTGATAATATTCGTCAAGGTGGAGATTGTTGTGCAATGACTTATATCTCTAGATAACAACAATATAAGTTATGAGTTTGTGTTGATCTGAAGGGATCGGGGTAGATGACCATATATTTATGTAAACATAATGTAATAAAGAAGAAAAATAGTCAAATACTGATCTTTATTCTCAAATAATATATAGTGTAGCCGCTCAATGCTCCGGCACGTAGACACAATTAGTCAAATCTTATTTTCTTGTGTCTATTTCGATTGTTTTTGTTCCTTGAACGAGTGACACTTGTTGAGATAGAACCATCAAAAGAAAAGATGTGCTGATGAGATAATGTTACTAATACCCAAAATTGGACCAAATCAAGTGAAGAGTCCCACTCACCCCGAGGTAATGGAGTAATAAACATTAATCATAAATAAGAATAAAGAGGTCTGGTCCTAACTCCTATAGAGCTATTTATTATCCTCTATTCTCTTTTCATTATTATCATTATTTGATGAGTTATTCTCCATTGCCCTGAGCGATCCGAGTTATAAACTCAATCCAATTGAGGAAGAACGAGTGATTGACTCGGAGGGCATTCATTATCGAATCGAATCTGGAACTCAGTCTTCCATAACTGTGTTGCTTCAATCTCTCTCTTCGTTTCTCCGTTCTTTGTTTTTCTTAGAGATCAAATACAATATATTCTTCATCCATTTTGAATATATTAGGAATCAGAAGCAGAAGCAGTAGCAGAATGGTTAGTGGAAGCCTTTTTCATAGTAGGAAGAATTCATGGCCTGCTCAGGAGTATATCAGTAAATCCACTTTGCACCTCGTAAGTGTTTCTCTCTCTCTCTCTCTTGATGTCATATAAATTATTGGAAAAATAATGATGTGGAAATCTGATTGTTGAGTTTTTCAATGCATGAGTTAGTTACTTATTACCGTTTTTTAATTTGCGGTTGTGGTTGCGGCAATTAGGTTCGTGATGTTATTGTGGAGACTCCAATATTGTGGCGGCAATTGTGGTTGTGGAGTGTATTTTAAAACAGTGTATCGGTTACTACTAAATGATGGGGAAAAAAGATTAGTTAAATGAATGTTTTAGTTTAGGCGATTGGTGGTGCCACGTTTGAAGTGATCTGTGTGATTTGTGCAGCTTGATTTTGATGATGCAGCTCCACCTGAACAAGCTTGGAGAAGGAAATTAAACAGCCATGCTAATCTTCTTAAGGAGTTTAGTGTCACTTTTATGGAAGCTATCAAGATGGCAAGTGTTTTCTATCTCTAACTATCATGGAATGAATTGATTTGTTTGATATTTGGAGTCCTTTGCATATAATATTTTTTAAGGATATCAATGTTTCTCTCGAGGGTCAGCTTCGATGCAATGGTAAAATTGCTTGACTTGTGACCTGTTGTAGGTCATGGATTCAAATCTTGGAAACGCTTGCGAGAATGAGTTTGCATACATATGCTCTCTTTGGACCCCACTAGGTGGGAGCCTCGTGCGCTGAGCTACCATTTTTTATATTGATGTCTTTCTATTTCTCATGTGAACTGAACTTCTAAATTCCAGGTTAAATTAGGTGTACGCATGTGGTCATATGTTAGGGAAGAGGCTTCTCATGGAAGGGTAAATTTCAATTTCTCCTTCATCCTATGGTCATCCATTGCTCTTTCTCTCTCTTCGAATATATATATATATATGTATGTAAGGTGTGAACCCACTTACCCTATTGAATAATTTCATCAATCCAACCTTTGGATTTTAGTTCTCATGAGGAGACCAACTTCATAAAATTTTAAAACTAGCTGATACTTTGTCGCATCACTTTATTTTCACGTATTATTTTTTTTTTAAATATAAGTGAATGTCTACTATTAGATTACCTAATATGAATTTGTAGTTTGTCTAAAATTTGTTATGCATGATCTTCAAGAGAATATAACATGGTTCAATGGTTGGATTGGTTAACTTTGCTTTCTATAAGAAGTTATTCAATGGTGTAAGTGTCTAAAACATACTCCTAGAGCAAGTAGATCCCTTCCTATAAACACACTTTAGATTGGAATGTAGAAACTTAATATCACATACTTTAGTTCATTGTTCTGATTTCTGCAGAAAGCACCTATAGATCCTTTCAATCGAGAAAGTTGCAAGCCATCTGCAACTCAAGGAGTTCCACTTGGAGGAATGGGGTATGATGTAGTCCAATTGAAAGGATCTCATTAATCACTTGAGTGGTTAATCCTGTCTGTTATTTTACAATAGATTAACCATTAAATTGTTTATACCTACACAGAAGTGGCAGCATATCAAGGGGATTTAGAGGTGAGTTTCGGCAATGGCAAATTATTCCTGGTGTATGTGAAGCCTCACCTGTCATGGCCAACCAGTTCTCTGTAAGTTCTGTTCTTCCACTTACTACAGCTGACCTCTGTTATATTCTTTAATTCTATGCCCTTAAACATGATTATATTTTTTTAGAATTGACTTATGTGGATGTGTGGATTTATTTTACTGATCATCTTGCTACAATTTCACTAAAAGTGTAACTGCTGAAGCGAATCATATCAAATTACTATATTAATTTTGCACACACATGCATGGTATAAATTCTGTACAAATGATCTGCAGTTTTCAGCAAAAAAGGGTCTTGCTGCTGCAGTTTGCCTGTTTATGAGTTGAAGGAATCTTAGTGCCTTGGTAGATAGAAGATAACCTTTGTCTATAAGCTATTGAGGAAGTTAGGGAAAAGTTTAAGTAGCAATTAAATCCTTTCAAGTTTATTTATTTAATTTTTGGGACATGATTTAGTTGTTGTTGGGATATATGAAATCAGAGTCAGAAAATGCTGAGGTACAGAGGTAATATTGTAAATTGCTTTCTTTTCTTCTGAATATTTGTGTCATGTCCAAGAATGCTGCAATTAAACAAGTGAAATCTTTTCAGTTGTAATGGCAAGCATCACAAATTAATCGATAAAAAAGTAAAAGAGTTTACATCATAATTTGGAATAAATCTGGAAAGTAGACAGACACCAAGAGGAACCTGTGGTCTTTATGTCTATTTGATTTTGAACTGTGCTTTATATTCAGATTATGTGCTCCATAAATTATTTACTTATTCTATTGCAGATTTTTATAAGCAGAGATGGAGGAAACAAAAGTTTTGCATCAGTTTTGGCTCCTGGACAGCATGATTGTTTAGGGTGAGTACAAATTTATAGGAAGTTGGGAAAACGGTGTTTCATGGATATTACATTCATTCGTGACAAAAGTATCTCAGTGGCCAACTCAGCATGACATTATTCTGTGATGGGCAATGAGTATATTTTGAAGTCTAGGTTCTGCTTAACAAGGCTATTTGGCATTTTTGGGTGCTGTATAGATATGGATACTTATCCATGGACTAAATTTTAATGCTATTCTTTTTAAGATCTCGCAAGGGAGCCGATGATCCAGGTATATCATCATGGGGATGGAATCTAAATGGCCAGCACTCAACTTATCATGCTTTGTTTCCAAGAGCTTGGACAATTTATGATGGTATCTTCATTTTTTAGTTCTTTCTTTGCTCAATGTGTATGATCCTTGTGAATTCTTCATTGACAGTTTTCTTATTTGTAGGTGAGCCAGACCCAGAACTAAAAGTTTCATGCCGGCAGATATCTCCATTCATACCACATAATTATAGAGAAAGCAGTCTACCTGCTGCTGTTTTTGTTTATACGGTATGTAATTTACTTCACCTATTGTCATTTACCTGTCAAAAAAGGAATGGTTGACTTCCTTAATATTTTTTATGGTTTTTAAGTTGTTTGAAATGACAATCACCCGTATATGTTTGGTCCGCTTATTAAGATTTGGGTTGGATGCATTGTATTCAACTGATTGTCACAACGTAGTTACATCTGTTTGACTCGTGTCCCTTCTCGGGTTTTGTCAAATGAAATCCTTTGTCCAATTTCGAACTCATTTGCTGAATAAAGTCATTATCCCTCACATTCCCAACGTGGTGTAAAGCCATTGGCCTAACTCCTTCTCAAAGCTAGCTCATAGAGGGAGGATTTCCTAAGTTCCTATAAATACCTTCTGGCTCATTATTAAGCGATGTGGGGCTTTAATATTTAACACACCTTCTCATTCCCATGAATGTTCCACCTAGAGCGAATCATAAGGTGGTCAAGTGGTTAGGGTGGATGGCTTAAGGAGTGGAGTGATAAGGAGGTTGAGGGTTCAAATCCCACCCAATACAAAAAATACTAACATACTAGCATTTGCCTATAAAAAAAAGAATGATCCACCCGAAGTGTGAAATTTTGCAAGAATGGACATTTGTGGGTGGCACAATATCGAGGTAGGCTCTGATACCATGTTAGAATAGTTGGGCCTAATACCACCCTAAAAGCTAGCTCGTAAGGGGAGGGTTACCCAAGTTATTATAAATGACTCTTGGCTCATTTTATTAAGCGACGTGGGGCTTAAATACTTTAACAGTTACTATACATCTCTTTCAAAGAAAGCCACCATTCCTTATGAATGTGTATAGTGCAATGATATGATGATCAGGTTGTTGGAGCAAGAGGGGAGTCAGCAAGAGCAACAAGAACAAAAGGTTATTCGGTAAGGGCAGTTACAAGGCTGGTAGGAAGGTTGGATCGTTGGTGACACTGACAACAATACTATTTGCGCTAGTTGGGAGGAAACCTCATGTAGAATTGCCAATGTAGGGTACAGGAAAAGCATCAAGACACAAAGGGATCCATATATGGAGAAGTTGTAAAGAAGGGACTAGGGAGGTTGAAGGAAGAACTATTAAGAAGTAAAGGCCAATGTAGGATATGCTTTTGATATTGGAATGTTGTTAACAAGATTGGATTTGACTCGAAGTGTTGGGAATTTTTTCTCTTTTCTCAGCTTTCAATTGTCGAGCTTGGCTTGAACATTATGAACACAGGAGGAAAGATTTCTTTTTGTTTCTTTCATGATTTCTTTTCTGCACAACCTGTTTTTTTGAGTTTTGCATTTCATTGAATTTTACAATTCATTTTCTATTTGAAGTGAGCCGAGGATTTAATTTTCTGCACTGCACATTTTGTGTGCATACTGTGATATTGTTTGATATGAAGTATATTTCCTGGCTTATTGAAGTGTTTTACTTGTTTTTTTCTGCAGTTGGTAAATACTGGTAAAGAAAGAGCCAAAGTCAGCCTTCTGTTTACTTGGGCGGTAAGATATTTATTTCTGAATTGTTCTTTCAACTTGTCACAAAAGGCACATGATGCTAATTTGTAAATTAATCCATGCAGTAATTGGGTCATGGATAAAATAATCATCTATATTAATTTTCTGCAGAATTCCATTGGTGGAAACTCACACTTGGCAGGAGATCATGTGAATGAACCTTTCATGTAAGTCCCCTCCTCCTAATTTGATATGTGTAAGTTTTTATATAGCACAAGCTTTAAGCAATATTTTAACTCATCCTTTTCTTTTTTTGTTCATAGAGCTGAAGATGGAGTCTCCGGTGTACTTCTACATCACAAGCAAGTTATCAAACCTTATAGCTATATATGACGGTTGGTTTGCATATTTCTCTTTGTAGTTCATACCTCAATGCTTAAAGTTGCTCTTGCAGCTCAGGCTTGATTAAGCTTGCTTGTATCCTTATGAACAAGCTGAACCTGATATGAACTAGAATGCGTTTCCCTTGACTACGTAAGTTGAGTTTGAGAGCTCACCCTAATTAGGAAAGGCGGAACAGATTTTTAATCATTTGGGATTACACATTATGTCATGGTAATGTGATGTGGTCCAATGGTCTTAGATTTGATCTCCCAAAATAAAAATAGAAATAAGAACTAGTAGTAGGCAGATTCACTTCCTGGTTTGGGTTATCTAAGCATGACACTGCTTCATTGGAATTTAGTTTGATCAAAATAGGATTTGCAAGCCTTCATACGTTATTTTTTTCTTTGAGTGGATAAGTTAAGTTTGTCTTTTTTTTCTCAATAAAGAAGATAGAAGAAGTGTTGAGGTTTTTACCTCAGAGAATGAAGAAAGAACAAAAATGAAGAAGAGTTTTTGTTCGCGTTGGCGACAATGAGTGAGTTAGAGAGAGGAAGGGGAGAAAGGAGAGCTTCAAATTGAGAATGAGAGTGAGGGTCCTATTTTTTAATTTAGGCTTTTTAACTTATTGGGTAAAAGCCAAAATCTTCCTTAACTTTTGGATAAAACTCAGAATTATCCTTAAAAACCTGAAAACCCTAGAAAACCCACCATAGAGCATCATGGCAGACCAAAACCTCCAAATGGCGGACGCCATCAGTTAGCGCCATATTTTACATGCTGATGGCGTTCTGCTGAAAACCACCACTGCAATCCGCCATTTGACAACACTGCAAGGCTCTAATACCATATTAAAATAATTGGGCCAGCTCCACCCCAAAAACAACTCATAGGGGAGGGTTATCTACTTATTATAAATGTTTCATCTTCATATAATAACCAAAAGAAATCTCCGTTGGAGTAATCGTTGACGAGAAGAAAAGTCAACACTAATATGATTCATCAATTATAGGGGAATAACCACTTATTAAGGAATTTCAAATTCTTCAATGTTAATTTTTCCTTATTTTCGAAGCAATAACTTCTTTTTTATACTGTTTATATTTTACTTGCTATGCAGAAAGTTTTGACTATTAGGCTCGTCATATTTGTATGCATGTATATACACAATGACCATGTATGTATTTGTAGTTGGGGTCTCCAGTCTCCAAAAATGCTATCTAAATGATTATTTTAGAGGAAATACTCTTAATCCTAAAGGTTATTACAATATTGCAGGACAGCAAAAGGCAACCCTCCTGTTACTTTTGCAATAGCTGCAAGTGAAACACAGAATGTTAGTGTTTCTGTTTTGCCATGTTTTGGGCTGTCCGAAGGAAGTAGTGTGACTGCGAAAGACATGTGGCATAAAATGGTGCAGGTACTGATAACTCGTGTTTTGGGATTTCTAAATGATATTTATTGTTCAGTTGTTCACCATTAACTTCTTCCAAATATCTTTGTCCTGGAGAGTATACAAGGTTGATTCTAATGGAAATGGTTGTATATTAAGGATGGACAATTTGATCGGGAGAATTTCTCTTCTGGCCCTAGCATGCCATCATCACCTGGAGAGACACTATGTGCTGCTGTTTCAGCTTCGGCATGGGTGGAACCCCAAGGAAAATGCACTGTTGCATTTAGTCTTGCATGGTCATCTCCAAAAGTGAAGTTCTCCAAAGGCAGCACATACCACAGGTAATCAATGTTATAAGAGAATATTTTAGGTAGTGAATATTTATCCTTGAACAACTTTCGTAAATTTTAAATTAAACAATAGTTTTAAATGCATATATTATCTACATACAAATGTTAAGTGTTATATTTTTCTATTCAAAATATGGTTTATGCTACTTTCTGTGAAGTGACATTTGTTTCATTTTGGCTTTATGGGAGAATGATATTTTCATTTCTGTTAGGAGAAAGCAAAGCCCTTGTGATTAAAGTGGGTAATTACTATAATTTGATACCCCATGTACTTGGCTTTTGGAATGTGGATGGATGTTCCTTTCAGTATATTATCCAAGTGAATTAACTTTTGCTTTATTTTAAGAGCGTATATAAAAAAACTGCCAATATGTCTCTTGATATTAAGGTCTTGTTGCCCTCCTTTTCTTGGTTCCAGTATATCAGATTATCTTGCTTTTTTGTTCTGCACTGCATGATCCTAGTAAAACATCAATTTTCCTAAACAAAAGTTAAACAATATCTTAAAATTATTAGCATCACACTTACTTGATTTTAGATCAGCTTAAAATTTTAATACCCTTCAAATCTTTCTGAAGGGGGAAGAGTTGTGCCTTCTTTCTATATGGAATTTTTTTAGGTAATAATAAGATATAAATATTTCCTTTGCATAAGATTGCAAGACATGCAACATACCTACAACCTCTGTTTCTCTTGTATGATTTTATTTTGATAAGTTCGGTTTTTTTACTGCAGGAGATATACAAAATTTTATGGGGCTTCTGAGGGAGCAGCAGCGGACTTGGCCCATGATGCTTTAACACGTATGTTGTCTGTTTTGATTGAAACTTGCTTTAGGCCTGTGGTCTACTTGTATTCCTGTTAAATTTAATCACATCAAAAGAGAAAGGACATGGCCATCTCTTAAGTAATTTAAGATTTTCTTCTGTGACATTTAAAGACCTTGTTATGTTTTGAATTCGAAACAGATTACAAACGGTGGGAAGAAGAGATTGAGAAATGGCAAAGTCCTGTTCTCAAGGATGAGAAACTACCAGAATGGTAATTCTCAGTTTAACTGTTTTTAGATGAGCAGCTCTCCTGTGATAAGATTAGAGTCATTAGGATGGCATTTGGCTTCTACTTAGCGTGAAGTCTATTGTCTTATTACAAGGTTTCTGTTCCAAAAATGTTGAGAGATTGGGTAGCTTTGGTTCATTGTTCTTTCTTTGTATGTTTGTTCAATTTTTATCTTGTTAGGAGGATCTCTTATCCTACTAACTTTTTGTAATCTCCTCTTTGTCTTGATGAATTTTTTATTTTATAAAACATTAAAATAAAATTCTCAGTTAAAGTATTAACATTTCCCCAAGCGTTTTATGCTTGTGCTATGGGTCATTACTGGGTAATTTATTATTCTATTGTCAAATTTTCTAGGCTTTTAAGGAAGAGGTGTATGTACAAGTCATAAAGCAAAACTTGCTTTTTGTAGCTAGCATTGAGCTCTTTTGTTTATAAAGAATTGCATTTCAAAATTGTTGAGAAGCTTCAATGTCTATTCGTATGGTCTCCATCACTTTTGAAGCAAAGAGATCTCCACACACACACATTTCACAGTATTAGTCTCCTTTATTCAGAGGTTTGGTTTATAGGATACATAAGTTATAAGTAATCACAAAACACCAGATCCAACCAGGCACCTGCTGCCGTCGTATTATTTACCAAAATATGCTGTGATTTTATGTTTTAAATTAAACATAGGTGCTATTGGCTATTTTATCCTGTCTATATGAGTGGATAATTTATTAATTTTTCTTTAACAGGTACAAGTTTACATTGTTTAATGAACTCTACTTTCTCGTTGCTGGAGGAACAATTTGGATTGGTATGTATGAATATAAGTGTGTTGTATTGCAGTCGGGTAATCTTAAATGAAAGTATAGTTTGTCATTGGTGGTGTCTATTGTCATTTAGCCTTAGTAAAAGCATTAAGATTTCTTTGACTTTTGTGCCAGATTCTCCTCTGCTATCTTTGAATATGGGTAATGACCATGGTCAGCCAAAAGACTTGGAATGTTCAACTGTCAAAGTAACTGAAGCTAGAGTAGACTGCCCACAAGGTGCAGATAATTCCTATGATTCTACTGCTACTAATGGACAATATCATGTGGATGAACAAGATGTTGGAGATGTGTCTGATGAAAATGAGTCGGTGGAAACTTTTAGAGAAGGGAACTCCACAACCGCTCTGCAATCTTTAATAATGACAGACCAAGAATATGATAATGACGTTGGAAGGTTCTTGTACTTGGAAGGTGTGGAGTATGTCATGTGGTGCACATATGATGTACACTTCTATGCTTCATTTGCCCTTCTTGAGCTCTTTCCCAGGATTGAATTAAATATACAGCGTGATTTTGCTAAAGCTGTCTTGTCCGAGGATGGAAGAAAAGTAAAGTTTCTGGCAGAGGGAAACTGGGGAATTCGAAAGGTCAGAGGGGCTGTACCTCATGATTTGGGTATGCATGATCCATGGCATGAAATGAATGCATATAACATTCATGATACAAGTCAGTGGAAGGACTTGAACCCAAAATTTGTACTTCAGGTGTATCGAGATTTTGCTGCAACAGGTGATATGTCATTTGGAGTTGATGTTTGGCCTGCTGTTCGTACCGCAATGGAGTATATGGACCAATTTGATAGAGATAATGATGGTCTTATTGAGAATGATGGGTTTCCTGATCAAACATATGATACATGGACAGTCCATGGTGTGAGTGCTTATTGTGGTTGTCTTTGGCTTGCTGCTCTTCAAGCTGCAGCTGCAATGGCCCTTCAACTAGGTGACCAGGATTTTGCAGAAACAATGAAAAGGAAGTATTTGAAGGCTAAACCGGCATTTGAAGAGAAACTGTGGAATGGTTCCTATTTTAACTATGACAGTGGATCAAGTGGTAACAGTAAATCCATTCAAGCAGATCAATTAGCTGGGCAATGGTATACAGCATCCTCAGGCCTGCCTCCCCTTTTCGATGATTTCAAGATCAAAAGTGCTCTCCGTAAGGTTTATGATTTCAATGTCATGAAAGTTAAAGGAGGCAGGATGGGTGCTGTAAATGGCATGAATCCCAATGGAAAGGTGGACGATACCTGCATGCAGTCTCGAGAAATATGGACGGGTGTAACCTATGGTGTTGCTGCTACAATGATCCTTGCAGGAATGGAAGAAGAGGCCTTCACAACTGCTGAGGGTATTTTTCTAGCAGGCTGGTCAGAAGAAGGATACGGGTAATTTCTTATGTCCATTGCTATCTATAATTGTGTGGTTTTGCTTGCATTCTTGTTCCTCTGGGTATATTTCTTGATGCCGCAAAAGGCCAAATTCTATTATTTTATGTTGGAGTTGGATCTATAAGCACATGACTAACACACTACACTGTTAGTGTAAAGATTAATTATTGAGCATAATATCCATGTGTTATCAGTGTAAAGATTTATACACATTAAAAACATCATCCACTATTCATTTGTATTACTTTTATTTAAGAGTCAATGATAATTAAAAATGAATGGTGGATGGTGCAATGATGGTGTAAAAAATCGTTACACTACCAGTGTATACATCTTTTTCTCTTAATTAATTGATCTCCTTTGCCCTTATGACAGATACTGGTTTCAAACTCCAGAGGGTTGGACAATGGATGGACACTACCGTTCCCTTATATATATGAGGCCACTCTCAATTTGGGGCATGCAATATGCATTAACTTTACCTAAAGCAATTCTTGAGGCCCCTAGAGTTAACATCATGGATAGAATCCACCTATCTCCTGTTAATGGAGGATTGTCTCATAATGAAAAAGGTGTGAGAAAGATTGCAACAAAAGCAGGATGTTTTAGCAGTACTGTGTTTCATTGTGCCTGCTGATTTTTAACATTTAACCTTACAAATTTTGTATAGGTAATTAAGTCACATTGTTCCTTAATTAATCATTTTTCCTTGAAAAGCTGTTTTTTAACTACGATGGTCAAAGACTGGGTGTAGTTTTTTTCATTTTGGAAATAAGCAGATTCTGGTTGTAGTTTATAATTATATAGCCTGTTAATTTCAACAATGTGTAGGTCACTTTTTACTGTGATTAAAAAATTTATGTTAAAATTCTCGAAATGTTATATGTATTGAAAGCAGATCACAATTTATCAATTGTCATATTTTTCGTTTGCAGCAGGATAAATATAGATTGTTGGATAAATGTAATGACTATTTTTTTTGTATTATCAAAGGTATTCTCCCACTTAATGGTTAAGGAACTAGTCTCTTTCGGGGTGTGTGAATTTTCTTCTCAACCAATGCTGCACGTAGAAAAGGTCTTGTTGGTACGTGATGTGATGACTATTTTGACAAGTATCTTTGAATAATTAGAGAGATGTCTTAATGATGTTTAATTGTTTATAGAGAGATGTCTCTCTTTTCTTTAATTTTTTCTTACAAGTGTTTTCTAAGCTTTAAGATCTACCTTTATCATTGTGGGCTCATAATATCAAATTTACTATAATATGTATGCAAGTGAAAATATAAAGATTTATATACACTTGGTGCATTATTCATTTATATTGTTTTTATTTAAGAAACAATGATGATTAAATATGAATGTGAATGATGCAGTAATAATATTCTATGAATGCAGTAATAATATGAATGTTAATAACGTAAAAAAGTTTACACTATGAATGCATAATCTTTTTCTCTATCAAATTTACCTAAACTTGTGTATTGCGTAATATTGCCATTCAAAAATATAGAATACAGTAACGAAACCTTGGAGAGAAACCTTTTATGACATTTGTCTTAGCAAATAAATCTATAAGAGGTTTTACCATTCTTCAGGTAAGTAAATGTGCACGACGTGTGTTTTACTAGGAGAATTATGCTTAAATAATAATACTACCTACTTATTTAAAACTCTACCCCCCTTTCACTTTAAGCTAATGGACATAGATAAATGATTAAATAATAGTACTACCTTCTTACTCATTGCTTTTAAAAAAATAACATATCCCTTACATATCATTTAATATTATAAAAAATTGTGTATGGGACTTTGTTTATTAATAATTATTAGTTTAAAAGTGATATATATCATTTTCTATAATTTTAAGATGATTTGGAGAAGTATGTATAATAAGCATAGTTATAAAAACCGTTTCGTACCGGCCGGTTCAACCGGAAAACCGGTGAACCGGGCCCCTAACCGGTACGGTACAGGTGTTGAACCGGCGGTCAAAACCGGTGAACCGGCCGGTATTTTACTAAACCGGCCGGTTTATACAAATATTTTTTTAAAAAAAAAAAAACTTAAAAACTTAAAAATCAATTACAAGGTGACCCATCTTTCCAACTCTTCTTCAACCCTTTTCAAGGCACGTACTTCCAAGACATATCTAGATTACATCTTTTGGTTCCGTAACATTCGTGTGTAATCCCAGTGACATTTGTGTAATCTTGGAGTACTGTCTGAAGATAGGATTTGGTAGAAAAGTATAATATTCATATGACACAACTTTGACTCTTTGGTGTTAAATATGAAAACTCCAAATTTATTTGTTTTGTAGAGTGTTGTGAAGTTATGTCATTTATTTATATTTTGTGGTTGTTAAGTGATACTTTTGGATTGATATATGTTTTTTAATTTAGACTTTGAATTTGTTAAAGACTTAAAGTTGTTTATTTATGTGAATTTTGAGTAGATTATAAATATGGATTATAAATTTGAGTATCTACCTATTTGGAATTTTTTTGTTATAGGTTTATACATATATTAAAACCGTACCGGTTATCAAACCGGTCAGGGTACTAGTATAGTGGTACAGTGGTTCAGTAATTATTTGACTTTTCAAATGTAATATTGAAAATATCTCGTGGTAATATTTTTATGAGAAAATGATGTATACATTGATAGTATAAGAGTTATTTTCAATAATTATTGACTTTTCAAAAAAGTAATCCAAATAAATAATAGATAATACATTAATTATATATACATCTTTACACTGTCAGCGTATAGATTTAATACTCTTTTTATATTTATTTTGAGTACAAAAAGACATTTTTGGATTATAAATACTTGTGTGGAATGTGTTAAAGGATGACACTCTCTTTTCTTTGGGTCAGCCGACATACTCCATCATCGTTCCTACTCCACGCAATTTCACGTGAATTTTTGTGAGTTCCAAAAGCATCCCGCAAAGCCCTTAAAACTAACTTAAAACAATTCGTTAATTCGTTAATTTAGTGATATAAGACTTTACTAGATCTTCAAAATATATCAATGATATTTATTAAAATAGATGAAAGATGTTAGCTCTATCCATACTAGCGTGTCAACTGACACTTTGTACTGGTCACCGGCATTCTTATTTTTCGATATAGTATGTATGATCTTCATATTATATTATTTAAGAAAAACAATTTAAATATAGGGAAAAAAGATATATACACTGACAGTGTAAAGGTTTTTTACACTGTCAGTATATCATTCACCATTGATTTTTAGTCATCATTGAGTGGTGGATGATGCACTGTAAATGAATGGTGGATGATGCATTGATTAAATGTATTGTAAATAAATGGTGGATGATAGACTGACTGTGTATAAATCTTTACATTGTCAGTGCATACATTTTACACTCTTAAATATAAGAGTGCAGTATATAAACTCAATAAAGAGTGAATATTTAAGAAGATAATATGTAATAATTGATATGATATACATAAAACTTATGTCAATTTCTCATTTGTGCTTATTGGGTGGAGAAAGATAGAAATAAGAGAATGTATGAAGATTAATAATATTAAATTATTAATATAAAAAAATGAAAGTAATATATGAAAGCTTATAGTAGTTATTAAAAATATAAAAGGGTAAGTTTGGAATATAAAAATTATATCATGAAGTAGTTATTACTTGTTTTGCCTTTATTAATAGTATAGATGATAAAGGGATACCTAGATAGTACCCAAATAATTCAACTCAATACTAAACAAAGACTACATTATACTTTATGTATTAAAAAGTAAAGTTGTTAGTGACGTGAAAGTTTAAGAATATAAAAAAGTTGAATAAATACAAACCAGAAAATGTTAACATAAAATTAAATTCTTGTTTCTACTCAAACACTGGCTTGAAGAGGAAATCAAATTTACAATTTTTTGTTATAAAAAATCATAACAAATATTTAAGACTATGTTTACTATGACAAACATGCTTTTGCAATATGGAGACGTAAAAGCAAAAATACACTAAGATTTCATATGGTATAACAATTTAATAAGATAATGGAAAAGCTTATAGGCTATCATTAATTAGCTGAAAACTTATAATCTATCTAGAAACTTATAAGTTATGATATGAAAGTTAATAAGGTAGCTAAATTATATAAGCCCGGGACACATGTTACAAGATTATACATTATTTAAACTAGCTCTTTTATGATACACCAACAAATAATGTATTTTTTGAGAAAAATATGTTGCACTGACAATATAGTTTTTATATTGTCATTACATCATTCATCATTTATTTTTAATTATTATTGATTCTTAAATAAAAGTAATACAAATGAATGGTAGATGAAACATTGACTGTGTATAAATTTTTATATTTTTATACTGTTGTTACATAGATATTAACTCTTATTTTCTTTATAAATAAACTAGTTGATTAATTAATGATGTTCCTAAACACAATCATAGTGCAATTTTAATAGTGTGATGGGTAACTTATTTGACCAAGTAGCTTACAAGATGATGAAGTAACTTATTTAACCAAAAATAAGCTACATGTTGGTCTTTAGGAAATAGACTTATTCCAATGACCTGTCAATGAATTTAGAACCTTATATTTGGTGAACTACTTCATGTAGTTTGTGGGATGACAAACATGAGCTTATATCATTTACACCTTTTAATTAGCTTATAAAGTATAAAGCAAGCTTACCAAACCATTTTATTCAATCAATTAGATTATCAAATTTCAGCTCTTAATTTTTAACTTTCGCTAGCTTTTAAGGTTCTCGTTAGCTTATAAACTTTAAACTAGCTTATAAAGGCAAGCAAAAACAAAACACTAGAAAATAGGAGCAAGATCTATATGGAGGAAAGGGAGGCAAATAATCACAAAAATTTCATATTCTCTTGATGATCAAGATTAAGTTTAGATATGAAGTGTGCTATCATATTTTCTTCTCTAAAGATATGTTCAATATCAACATTCCAACTTCTTTTGAGTAAGTCATAATATTGTGAATAATTTTAGATAGATGTTCTAAGCGAACATGAACCTTATTAGAAATGATATGGATTGTCTCAAAACAATCACTCTCCAATATAACTTTTTGATAACCCAAATTTCAAGTTAAATAAAGAATATGCTCGACAACCATATACTTTTCATGTATCTTATCAGCAAAATGTACAAGTGAAGTAAATATTTATTTTGCTTTGCAAAAAATTTCATGGAAATAAAGAAATTTTGCAAATTATTGGAGTTTAAAAAATTATGTTACCCTATTTGTTTTTTGAAAAACTCATTTATATAACTTTCAATAACAAAATATTTTTAAATAATGAAAGATGTTGATTTAGTGATATAAAATTATGTTAGATTCTAAAATGATCAATGATTTAATTCCACATTTATTGGAAGGAACAACCATACACCCTACAAGAGATTAGTTCCTTAACAACTAAAAGGTGAAGGATACCATTGATATTGCAAAAAAAAACTATTTTTAAATACTATAAAATAAGGTGATATCTAATTATCTAGTACTATTCACAAAAATTAAAACTGAAAATAAGCTAATAGTGTAAACTAATCATAATAGTCAAAAGTGATAAGACTTTAATTGACTTGAATGTGAAATGGCACTATGCCCAAATCCATATATATATATATA
>NC_032012.1:19664944-19665356 GCF_001865875.1 Lupinus angustifolius
AGCGTTTGTACGACCTAGGTCCGGGTAGGACTGTTCCTGAGGGAACCGATCGATCTATTTTAATTCCTTGCGAGGATATGTTATTTCGGGTGCGTACAAAAAGGCTTGGTATGGGACATGTACTCTCGATTATTTCCGATTAGGATGTTGGATGGATATTGGCGTAAGGTGGATAATCATGACATATCATACATACATTATCATTATGGAAGTGAATTCTCACATGTGAGTTAGAAGCATTGTGTATTCCTATATTTATGCATGTGATGTGGTTATGAGTAGAATGTTGACTATATTACTTGATATATTGGTAATGTTGGAATAAATGGTAAGTTATGAATTTCTTCATGATATCAACGATAAATGATGAACTATATGTTAAAATATATTTTATGTCTGAGTGTGATATTCT
>NC_032012.1:19665456-19666001 GCF_001865875.1 Lupinus angustifolius
GAGGTTATCACTTCACGATGTCCCCGATGGGACAATGGGATAGTGACGGGCACAAATATACATACACAGGCCCCTGCGGTCTGTCGTTGCACATGGCGTGCAATGGGTCATCGATGATGATCCCTCAACCCGACACCTACATTGATGCTTCTTTCACCTTGCCGCCAAGGGGGCTGAGGTCTCCAGAGAATGGACTTCGGTACCCGCCAGTCAGGAGTGATGGCATTGTTTCCTCCCACGGTCATAGGACGTGGGCAGATTGTTTGGGTGCTCCGTCATCCAGTAGAGCCACGAGGAGTCGGGTTCTTGGAGGAGGTCCCTGCAAGAAGGCTCCATTTTTGAGAATGTCATCCCCTCCGAATTATGCCGCTGGGTTATGGCATAATGAAGGTCATTTCGTATCTTATCCTAACCTATCCTATCCCATGCCATCCTATCCAATTCGATCCTATCCTATCCTATCATATCATATACTATCATATCCTATCCTATCCTATCCTATCCTATCCTATCCTATCCTATCCTATCCTATCCTATCCTATCCT
>NC_032012.1:19666101-19666338 GCF_001865875.1 Lupinus angustifolius
CTCCTTATAGGATGGCACCGTTGGAGCTAACGGAGTTGAAGAAGCAGTTGGAAGATCTACTGCAGAAGCAATTTGTCAGACCTAGCGTCTCGCCGTGGGGTGCGACAGTATTGTTTGTCAAGAAAAAGGATGGTAGCATGAGGTTGTGCACCGATTACCGGCAGCTGAATAAGGTTGCCATCAAGAACAAGTACCCATTGCCAAGGATTGATGATTTGATGGATCAACTGAGAGGAG
>NC_032012.1:19666438-19666679 GCF_001865875.1 Lupinus angustifolius
AGAACATGTCGAGCATCTGCGAGTGATGCTGCAGATATTGAAAGACAACAAGCTTTATGCCAAACTTTCGAAATGTGAGTTTTGGCTAGAGTCTATAAATTTTCTCGGTCATGTGATTTCGAAGTGAGGAATTGTAGTGGATCCTGCAAAGGTGGAGACTGTAATGGATTGGAACTATCCTAAGTTAGTAACGGAGATCAGGAGTTTCCTTGGTTTAGCGGGCTATTATCGGAAGTTCATT
>NC_032012.1:19666779-19669884 GCF_001865875.1 Lupinus angustifolius
TGACGTGTCGAAGCAAGGATTAGGTTGTGTGTTGATGCAACAAGGGAAGGTGGTAGCTTACGCATCAAGACAGTTAAAAACTCATGAACATCACTACCCAACGCACGATCTGGAACTAGCTGTGATCGTATTTGCTCTCAAGATTTGTAGACACCATATGTACGGTGTAAGGTTTGAAGTTTTCAGCGATCATAAGAGATTAAAGTACTTATTTGATCAGAAGGAACTGGATATGAGGCAAAGGAGATGGATAGAATTCCTCAAAGATTATGATTTTGATCTTCAGTACCACCCTGGAAGAGCAAATGTGGTAGCTGACGCATTAAGCAGAAAGTCTTTGAATATCTCGATGATGATGGTTAGCGAGATAAAGCTGATAGAAGAATTTAGAGATTTAAATCTCGCGGTTCAAGTTGGACCTAAGAGTTTGATTTGTGGCATGCTCACTGTATCGAATGAGTTCATGGAACAATTGAAAGATGTACAAGATTCGGACCCATAATTGCAAGAGAAGAAAAGCCTGCTGGTCGAAGGAAAAGCCCCAGAATTTCAGATTGGGACTGATGGGGTACTCAAGTGCAAAAACAGAATTTGTGTGCCAAGAGACCCTGAATTGAGGATGGCAATCTTGGACAAAGCACACCGGAGCAAGTTGAGTATTCACCCGGGAACTACCAAGTGTATCAAGATTTGAAGAAAATGCTCTAGTGGTCAGGGATGAAGAAAGAGGTAGCCGAGTATGTTTCCCGTTGCTTGACATGCCAGAAAGCGAAGATAGAACACAAGCGACCTGGTGGAGAATTGCAACCATTGGATATTCCGGTTTGGAAATGGGACACCATTTCGATGGACTTCGTGAGCGGATTTCCAAAGACTCAGAAGGGTTACGATGCTGTTTGGGTAATTTTCGACCGTTTGACCAAGACAGCTCACTTTCTGCCTTTCAACATGAGGTACTCTTTGGAGAGATTGGCGGAATTGTACATTAAGGAGATTGTGCGATTACATGGTATTCCCACTAATATCATCTCGGATAGAGATCCGCGCTTCACTTCTAAGTTCTGGAATGGTTTTCAATCAGCTTTGGGAACTAAGTTAAGCATGAGTTCAGCTTACCACTCGTAGACCGATGGTCAATTAGAAAGGACGATCCAATCATTGGAGGATCACCTTAGAGCATGTGTGTTAGAGAACCCAGGAAATTGGGTTGATCATTTGCATTTGATCGAGTTCACCTACAATAACAACTTTCATTCAAGTATCGGTATGGCGCCGTATGAAGCTTTGTACGGCAGGAAATGCAGAACGCCGTTATGCTGGTTTGAAACGGGGGAGAATTTGATTTTAGGACCCGATGTGGTTCAGCAAATGACGGATAAGATTCGAATGATAAGGGAGAACATGAAGACAGCTAAAGAGCTACTATGACAAGAGGAGGAACCCTCTCAGTTTTGAAGAAGGCGATCATATATTCATGAGAGTGGTTCCGACAACTGGTATTAGCAGGTTATTAAAAGCCCATAAGCTCACCCCAAAATTCATTGGACCTTACCAAATCCTTAAGAAAGTTGGACCAGTAGCTTACCGAATAGCCTTACCACCTTTATTGTCCAATCTACACAATGTTTTTCATGTGTCTCAACTTAAAAAATACATTAGTGACCCGTCACACATAATCGAACCCGATTCAATTCAGTTAAAGGATAATCTTACGTTTCAGACATTGCCAGTAAGGATCAGTGATCAGAGTATCAAGGCTCTTCGTAGGAAAGAAATCGCATTGGTTAAGGTCATATGGAATCAAGCGAATGGTGAAGATGCGACTTGGGAGGTCTAGGATGCGATGAGAGAATCCTATCCCATCTGTTTGAGTGAGAGGTATGCTCTATTTTCGAGGACGAAAATATTTTAAGGGGGGAGGATTGTAACACCGCAAATTTTACGATTTTGAATTATAAGATTTTATTAATATTGTTATTAATTATATTTTCGAAAATGAATTTTTGGAAAATTTCGGTAAAGAATTAGACAAAACTCTAGTTGAGTTTTAGTCTTTTAATTCTATTTCCAATTTAGTGGTAAATTGTCATGATTTTCGGAGAGAGTCGGTTTCGGACAGTTGTTGGGGCCGAATCTCACCTGGTACGGCTCAAAACGTGGTTTTTGAGTTCCGTAACTTGGAATTGAATTCCGATTGCACCATTGGTTTCGTAATTGCATTTAGAGTCAATATAGACCATGATTACACCCATACCTATTTTCTAAATATTTGTGACTCGGAATGCCGAAATCTGAATTTCTAATCGAATATTAAGATCGGGCAATTTATAATACCCAACCGAGTATTGGCCGATAATACTCGGGCATGTTTATCGCACATGTCCACAAAGTGGTCATTTCGCATTGGGATGTGAAAGTTGACTTCCATAAAGCAAATCTCACATCACTTTCTCAAATATCGCATGAGCTCATCATTAGCCACCCTAGGAGATTTTTTGATGATTGCCTAGAAGGAAATCTGATTTCCTTCTCTCCTTAAACTTTACTCTCACTCTTGCATTTTCAAAGAGAAGGTAAATCCTCTCTTCATCTTTTCTCTCATTTTCTCATTTGCTCCTTCCATCTTCAATCCTTGATCTCTCAACATTCAACCAATGGATGTTGATGGGATTTAAGTTTGTTGTTCATGAGCATGTCAAGAACATATTCAACCGTTGAAATTTTCTAAAACGCTTTCTAACTCATTTTCTCCTCAAAACCGAAAATGGTGATGTTCTTGAACTTATGAAAATATTTTGTTGAAACCATGAACAACTTGTGTTCATGGAGTTGTTATAATGTTTTATTACATGTATTTGGTTGTTTTAGCCAAAGGGGGTGATGATGAAATCAAAGGAACCTTTAGGAAGTCTTTTGGAAAAATAAGAATGTATGTATTTCTATTTGTTTTTAGCCTTAAACCATGGCTTGGAACAAGTTGGAAAAATAGAAACTTTTGTTAAAAAGGATGTTAAGGTTTATGAGTACATGAATGCCTCATAAAACTCTTAAAGGATACTTTGAATAACTTACTTTAAAATGGTAAGATTATCAAAGAACGTCTTA
>NC_032012.1:19669984-19670838 GCF_001865875.1 Lupinus angustifolius
CACATCGTGACATAGTGGTGTCCGAATATGACACCCGGATTTCCTAAACCATCTCAAAGGTTTTTGGAGTTAACTTGGATTTTAAGAAACCCAAGATTTTTTATGTTTGAATGCTTTTGAATATATATGATTGTTGATGAAATGTGTTGAATATTGTATATGAATGTTGTTGGGAACTTTTCTGAGTGCAGGTGTTTGAAAAACCATGTTTAAATGTGTTTTCGATTGTCGAAAAGGGCAAAATTGGTATTCTGTCCAAGTCCCCGTCGCTTGGGCGAGAAACTCTCGCCATGCGAGTAGAACCTCGCTTGGGCGAGGACTAGGCGAGGGGCTGGGCGAGGGGAAGTTTTGGTTTTGGAACTCCCTCGCCTGGGCGACAAAATCTTGCTTGGGCGAGCAAGCCTCGTCTGGGCGAGTAAGGGCCTCGCATGGGTGAGAAAGCCCAGGATTTTAATGAGTTTCTGGAACACTCTCGCTTAGGCGAGAGATGTCTCGCTTGAGCGAGAAGAGGTCTCGCTTGGGCGATAATACCTTCGCTTCGGCGAGGAAGGCTTCAGTTTATTTGAGCTTTAAAGATGAAATGTCGCTTGGGCGACTAGTCCCTGCGTTGGCGAGGGACAGTGTGGAATGATTGAAATGAGATGATGTTGTGATCAATGCAATGAACCCGGGTAGGGTGTGTTATGATATAAAGGTTGTGGAATGAGATCGTGGCTTAGATGAGAAGCATGATTCCACAAAAGTATGAAAGCATTGTTTGTGTTTATGCCTTGTTGGGCAAGTATCCGACTTGAGGTCGTGAACTAGGGGGTACCCTAGTAAGGATACATGATATCACAGAACAATGATCGACC
>NC_032012.1:19670938-19681065 GCF_001865875.1 Lupinus angustifolius
CGAGGCTATCACTTCACGATGTCCCCAATGGGACAATGGGATAGTGACGGGCACAGATATACATACACAGGCCCTTGTGGTCTGTCGTTGCACACGGTGTGCAACGGGTCATTGATGATGATCCCTCAATCCGACACTTACGTTGATACTTCTTTCACCTTGCCGCCAAGGGGGCGGAGGTCTCCATAGAATGGACTTCGGTACCCGCCAGTCAGGAGTGATGGCGTTGTTTCCTCCCACGGTCATACGACGTGGGCAGATTGTTTGGGTGCTCCGTCATCCAGTAGAGCCACGAGGAGCCGGGTTCTTGGAGGAGGTCCCTGCAAGAAGGCTCCGTTTTTTAGAATGTCATCCCCTCCGAATTATGCCGCTGGGTTATGGCATAATGAAGTGGAAGAAGAGGAAGAGGAGGACGAGGTCGTTGAGCTCGTAAATGTAGAGAGTTCGATGGAGGTGATCGTCCTTGTGTCTGACTCGGAAGAGGAGGAGGACCCTAGTGAGGGGCCAGCATTCCTAGAATCTTTTGAGTCAGCTTGCGGCCAGTCGATGTCCCTTTTGTTTTTGATAGGGGCTGTGTTTCTTTTTGATTTTTGGTATATGTTAGTGGCGATGAAGTTTCCGCCTTTGTTGACCTAGTTTGTATGAACTAATGATGACTTAACTGATTATATGCATTATGTTATTCAGGAAATTGTGAATCAGGTTAAGTTATCATTCGATAACGAGAAGTTGATTTTTCGTATTCAAGTTACTTAAAGTGATGTCCCGGAAAAGGAAGGTTTTTAAAAGGAAACAATTTTATGTCAACAATTCAAAAAAAAAATTTACCCATATTTCTGCAATGTTTTGGGAAGTATTTTTCGGGTCGTTACATCAACCCTTAGTGGTCTCATCTATGTACCCAAAGCTCAAGTGGTCTCGTGTGGTGCCTTCGATCCCTAATGATCTCATCTTTGCACCCAGCCACCAGTGGTCTCATGTTGTCCCTTAGACCCTCAATATTCTCATATTTGCACACTGTCTCCCAATAGTCTTGTGTTGCGGCTTTGACCCCTAATGGTATCGTTTTGTGCCTTCGACCCCTAGTGGTGTCATCTTTGCACCCTAGACCCCCCCAATGGTCTCGCGTGATATCTTTGACGCCCATTGGTCTCATCTTTGCACCCAATTCCCTAGTGGTCTCGCATGATATCTTTAACTCCGATGGTCTTCTTTTTTGTATCTTTGACCCGCCAACGGTCCCATTTATCGCACTTGTCACTCATAATCTCTTTAATCACTAACCTCAAGCTTAAGCTTTTCACGTACGTTACATATTTCTTCACCGTGTGTTTTTTCCCGGTCAAAATTTGGGCTTTCTTATCTTTACTTATTTCTCACCATGATAATCTAAATAGCATTCATTATTCTTATGATCTAGTGAGAAATAAGTAAAGAGAGACAACTATAAACACTTAATGATGACCAAGGTAATTTAATTGTCAAAAAAATAAGGTGATGAGTAAAATAAAGATTAATTTAAAAGGTCTGATAGTTGGGCTTTTATTGGCCTGCTCAAATTAGGGTTGTAACCCTACTCTAAACCCCATTTATAATCATTTTCTAGAAACAAGGTGGGCACTTAGAAAAATTTCAACAAAAGAGAGATGAGGCAACCCTAATCCTAAAAAAAAGGTTACAACTTAAACTAATCCTAATTTAGAAAGGAAACAATTCTAGTTAGGCAAATCAAAGTAGAATAGCAGTAATGAAAGAAAAGGATAAATTTCACATTCTCTTCTACATTCTAGGTTCATTATCCTTATTTTATCACCCTTTTTTTTCTTTTTGTGTTGTTTTCATCAGCCTTATACTAGTTCCTTACGATAATCTTTAATACGTGAGGGTATACAACTCATTATACTCGTTGGAGGGTAGTGGACACCTTGGCTCAGCCTCATTTTGAACTACAGTTGGCTAGGCCATCGTGGTGCACAGTTGTTCGTGATGAACCTGCGACCGTGGCCACTATAGAAGGGCTACGTTATGTTCTGCCTCCGGGAACCTCGTTGGTGACAGGGGTGTCCATGTTGGACCCCCACCACACGGTCAACGATCAAGGCCTTACACTCTACTTGCCGCCCAAAACTGTGGGGTCCATACCACCACTTTTGGTGGCAGGTGCCATCAATGCTGTTCAGAACAGCTGTTGCCGCCGCCACCAACAGCCCAGGCTTCCAGCATTCAAATGGGATGTCTCCCATGACAACCCTAACCCTAATCCCAGATCTTTTTTTATTTGTTTTCTGTTTATTATTTTTTCCTAAATCTGAAATATTTATTTTATTTATTTATTGTTATTCCCGTTTTTTTATTTTCTATGTTTTTAATTGTTTTTTTTCTTTTTGTGTATATAAATTATCATATAAATGTGTTACGAAAAAAGAATACAATAAAAAAATTATAATAAAATAAAATATTGTACAATAGGACTAGTGTCTTCCTATGCTACGACATCTTGTTATTTTTTAAATAATTAAATAAAAATAATATAAAGTAGTACACTATAGAGCTAGTTCTTTTTCACGCCACTTTATGTTTTCTAAAGCAAAAGGAGGTAGTGCACTATAAGACTAGTGCCTTATTGCGCTACCTCATATTATTTTTAAATAATTAAATAAAAGCAATATAAAGTAGTGCACTATAGAACTAATTCATTGTCACGCTACTTCATATTGTCTAAAGCAATGAGTTAATACACTATAGGACTAGTGTCTTATCGCGCTATCTCATATTGTTATTATTTAAATAATTAAATAAAAGTAATGTAAATCAGTGCTTTATAGGACTAGTCCATTATCGCGCTACTTTATGTTGTCTAAAGCAATGAGATGTGGTGCATTAAAGGACTAGAGTCTTCTCGCACTCCCCCATCTTGTTATCTTTTAAATAATTAAATAACAGGTTAGGGTTGTCATGGGAGACAACCCATTTGAATGTTGGAAGCCTGGGTTGTTTAGTGCATTATAGGTCGAAAGTAAGAAGAGATGTTGCACTATCAGACTAATGTTTGTCGTACTATCTCGTCTTGTTATTTTTAAATAATTAAATAATAATAATGTAAATTAGTGGACTATAAGACTAGGACTTGTTGTACTACTTTATATTGTCTATAGCAAGGAGAGGTAGTGCACTATAGAACTAGTGTCTTGTCGTGTTACATCATCTTGTTAATTTTTAAAAGTAATTAAATAAAAGCAATATAAAGTGGTGCACTATAGGACTAGTCTCTTGTCATACTACTTTATGTTGTCTAAAGCATGGTGAAGTAGTGCACTATGAGCCTTGTCGTGTTATACTTTATCTTGTTATTTTTAAATAATCAAATAAAATCAACGTGAGGTAGTGCACTACATGACTAGTGTTTTGTCGTGTTATCTTATGTTGTTAACTTTATAAAAAATGGAAAATAAAAATATATCAATTAATCAACCATTTTATAAAAGAACTACATAGCCTTAATTTCTCTATTGTAGCTAGAGATATGTAGGAGCAAACACTTTCATGTCTGGCACAAAAAAAAAGTTGCTTTCTTTTTTATGTAATAATGTGAGAGTAAAATGGATGTTTTGAAAGAATATTTACATGACCGATCTAGGTAATGTTTTATAACAGATGGTATGAGGTATCTGACACCTTCCTCATCCGTAATCAACTCCCGAACTTCATTTTCTATGTGAGCAGATCAATCCTTTGTTTCTAAAATGATTTTTCATGTTTCTCCTCTAAAAAAATATTGATGGTGACTCCGTTGCATTTATTTGTTTTATTCTCGTGCCCATGAAAGTGAGGCAGCGACAATTATTTATGAAATAATTTGTACGAATGCATAAAATTGAGCTTGAAATCGTGGATGAATAAAGACAACAAAGAATTAAGAGCTAAGAACTTAATATAATGAAGAAATAGAACAAGACGAATTAAAGGGTTGAGAGATGCAAAAAATTCAAGAGTTCCAACCTAAGAGTGGAAGTAGCAGTTAAATGGAAGAAGGGGGCTCCAACCCGGACCTATGCCCAAGTCCTTGCCGCAAATTGCACCTTGTGAAGATATGAGAGTAGGGGTAGCAATACGGGCCAGCCTGGCCTGGCCCGCCTTTGGACCGTCAGAATATTGGTTGCATCGGCCCAGCCCTTATTGTTAAAAGGGCTCAAAATGTCAGTCTGTCCCATATTTGGCAAGGCTGGCAGGCCAGCGGGCTGGCCCGTTTTGTTTTTTTCAAAACACACATTAAAGCTTTTAGACAAAAATAAATAATTCAAACAATACATAAATGTCTTTTAAAACAAAAAATCACAAACAAAAGACACAATCTCATAATAACATATTGCATTAGTACAAAGCTTAAATTCTAAACGACAAACCACCATAGTCTTAATCTTTTAGACTCCTAGTTCACAATAGAGCTTATAACTCCTAAGTTTTAAAAGTGTAAAAGAATCAAAACTATTATATTATAAATCAATCATAATAAAGTATATATATTATTCAATTTAATTTGAATTCGACTACATTAAAAATATAAATTGAAACCCAGACGAATTCAATTAATTTTCCAAAAGGAATCAAAATCAGTAGTTTTGTTTGAGTTTCCAATTTTCCATTTCAATTAATTAAATGTTTAAATTTGATTCAAACACTTCTAATTGTCAGTGAAACTCCACCTTTATCTGATAAAATATACAATAATTGGATAAGAGTGAAGATAATAGATAACTACATAATGAGATATTAAATGTTCAATTTACAAAGAGAAAAAAGAATTATATGCTTAAGCATCCAAACATAAGTTAAAATTATAAAACATAAGTTAAAATTGTAAAAGTTTAATCTTAATTGCAATGAGCAACATGATATACAAATGAACTTTAATCTTAATGTTGGCCCGTCGGGCCAGCCCGCCCCGACCCTCCATGGCCCGTCTAAAAAACGGGCTTCCAAAACGGGTAGAATACGGGCTTTTGGGCTAAAACCCTCAGCCCAAAACGCTAAAAATACCTATCTGAACGGGCTGGTCCGTCGGGCCATGCCCATTTTGCTATCCCTATATGAGAGTAGAGATTTTTTTATTTATTAAAATGACTAAGAATAGACCGTTGCTAGTTTTTTTTATTATTAAAATGACTAAATTGAATTGAGAATGACTTTTCTGTTAATTATAGGGTTATGGTTTTCTTAATTGTGGTCAAATAAAATGAATAGGCAATGACTTAAAACAGTGGTATGAAAGTACAATACGCCACAATTTTGAGAATAATTATGACCATAATATCAAAAACCATGCTTCAATATAATGAATAGGCAATAATATTTTTAAAACAATGGCCTATTGTTCTTTAAGACTGCAGTTTTAAAACTGTTGAAGGTGGGGGCATTGGCTGTAGGCCAAAAATATAATAGTGTATTATAGAACTCAAGAGTTAGAAATGAAAGAAACTATATAAAAATGATATATAATGATAAATTGGTTAGATTTGATAATTAAGAGGATATTTAATGATGCCTTCTAAAAAGTTGTCTTACATATAATAGTGAAGTACTTTAATCTCACTTATATAAGAACAAGTAAGACAGAGTATCTATACAAATATATAAAGGGAAAACATAAAATAACTACATATGAAATTTTTTATGTTTCTCTAATTTACCCTTTCATATTTCTAATTTTTCATATCTATCTTCTTGCACATAAAGATGTATCAGGTATACTTGCATCAGAGATGAGCAGTCCTAGGATTTACTAATGTGACACTAATGTAAAAAAAAAAGAATAAATAACTATGAGACAATTCGAGACCCGAATAAGCAACAAAGCAACACAATTACTTAACAAACATTAACATATGTCTGTCCCCTGTGTCATTAACTTATATGCTCCGGTAATGTAAGATTTTCTAAAGGTGTCAAAACACAACCAGAATGGCGCGATGGAAATACTTTCAACATCTTTGATAATGAACTAATTAACATATAAGATAGCCTAATACAATGCATTGCATATACATGCAACAATACACCCAATCTGTAACAAATATATGGCTAAGTAAGGGAGAAGAGAGATTTGGAAAAAGACAAGTTTAATTGGACTACACATACATCAAAAGTAATCAACGTAGTTTTCTAAAATTGGAAACTAGTTTGCAGACAAGATTGTGACGTGCTGTAATAGCCTTGGACTGAGATCATAAACTGCAATGCTCTTCTAGTTGTTTGATTGAAGTTGGGATCAGGGAATGAAGTCATAGTGACATGAACCATGACCTACATGAAAAATACAAACAGTAACCAGACACAGGTTATTATAATAGATCACCTTCATTGGTACATGACTCCAGAGGTTATAAAAAATTATTGAGAGTAGTAAATAAGGTTATAAAGATTGGTTATACACTATTAAAATATACTTGATACCACTCATGTCAATTTAGTCCAAAGGTTTTAGAATAGATCTGTTTCAGAAACCTATGCTTAACAACTTTACCTTCAAGTTATTTGAACATAGGCACATGATATCCACACACGTAAAAACACAGGCACATAAAAAGTTGTGCTAGTTTACCTAGTCAGCTGCATCTTATGCACAAAATGTGAATGCTTTTATTTTGAGTAATTCTATTGTTCAAATCAGTTGCCTATGGCGGATGGTGGCGGCCAAAATTTAGCCATGAAGGCGTTGCGGATGGCGTTGCGGGCAAATGGCGGATGTCATCATGGCGGTTGAAAAAAATAAATAAAAAATATAACATAATATGAAAAATAAAATAATAAATACAATAACACAAAAATCAGACAATAACAAAAAGTTTAATAAAAATCATTAAATATTAATGTCTCATAAAAATCACTAAAAAGTAACATAAACAATACTAATAAGTCTTGTCAACATTCACAACTAAAAATCAAAGGAAAACACAAATATAAAATGCAAAAGATATAATTTTCTAAATATCCTCCTCCTCCCCAACATCATCCTCTACAGTTGCAAACTCAGCAACATGATAATGGCAATAAAGCAAAATTAAAAAAAGAAGCTGGAAAAAAATAAACTGGAAAAAAAAATTATGCACAAAAAAATTTGGAAAAGAAAAACTGAAAAACAAAAACTAATCTGGACAAAAAAAAGTATTCTAAAAAAAATTATTATAAAGATAAAAGAAAACAAAATTAAAAAATAGATGAAGAGATGAGAAGAATAAGGAAGAATGAAATTAACAGTAAGCTTAGTAGGGAGAGAAGAAGGAGTTGAAGGACGAGGCTTCAAGTATGACAATGGAGTCTTTGGTGAGGAGGAAGTTTTGAGAGAGGGAGGCAATAGATAGAAGATGCAAAAATAGAAAGGCTAGGGTTTTAATTTTTAAAATTTAAAACATGGAATGGGCCCAAAAAAACACATCTGAGCCCAATTGTTTTTTTAAAAACTGTCCATAAACGAAAATTTTCGTCATCCCCGCCATGGCGGCTTTTTTTAACAAAAGGCGGACACGACCATATGGCGTGAATTTCCAAATGGCTAATGGCGGTAGCCCAAAAAACACCTCTGCCATGGCCGCAATTGGGCAACATTGGCTCAAATTCGGCATCAACTACATCAAAGAAATGCAGAATTACTGATAACTGGCACAAATACAACACAATACATTGATACAGGAAAAATTCATAAAATTAATGGCACATATCTTTGATGAAGAAGTATCTAAGATTTCAACCTAAAACCGCTTAGGAACTATCTTAACATGAGAAGCAACAAAAGATTTTGATGTGTGAGAGATAAAGTAATAACTAATAGACAAAATACCATATGGTTTTGGAGAAAAAAATCCAAAAGTAAACCTAAGAAATATCTTACATGCCAATATTTTGAAACACAATGGTCAATGCAACTATTTTTACCCATGTGTAGCTAAGATTCCTTGTACCTGAGAAAATAAAATGGAAAACAAAATATTATCATTCATATTCGAACATTACCCCAATAATGCAAAAGCTAACAGCAAATAGCTCCGTTTGAGGACTAAAGAAACTAATTTTCAAAAATGGCACGATGGCATTCCAAGGACATTAAAAACAACATGCTTTAGCTTTATCAAGCAGCTTAATCAATTAAAAGAAAGGTTAAAAATAAAGAGTTTACTTACTTGTTGTCAACACACTTGTTGAAACAGGATTGCGTCATCCTGAAAAGTAAAAGCAACAAAGGGTTAGCCAAATGAATTATTATCCTATAGAAAAACATATTTTTCCTTTTTTAGGGGACGGGGAGAAAGCACACGTTTAAGGGTTTTAATCGGGCGTCACACTCATGTCTAGCTGCTCTATTGATTGAGCTGACAATTGGGGATGCCGAATGAATTATCATGCTACCAATACAAACAAAGAATCTTCCTAAACAATATGCATTCAGATTCAACATTATACTTGCTATTCGCCCACAACAGCAAACATTACAAAATAAATACTCTACTTCCAACTGAAAGGCTCCCTTAACTTCTAAAGATAAAGATTGGGATAATATCACACCTGGAGTTACTAGATTTATGTATATTAAGTCAATCAATCAAGACAATGGAAAAGTTTTATCACATGATAGAGATTAGAATATTGTGTTGAATGAGTGGGAAAACTAAGCAAGATAAGATTAAAAGTGAATGCATTAGGGAGAAAGTTGGAGTGACTCTTATTGTAGAATTGTACTTTACATGATTTGGACATGCCTGGAGAAGTCCAGTAGAAGCCTTATAAGGAAAGTATATCGTCAAATGGAAGTTAGTCTAATTCCGAGATGAAGAAGAGCGAGACCAAGAAAAATCATAGAGCAAATGACATGAGAAAGACTTAGGACTCAATGTTTTATTAATAAATGTAATTTATGGTAGAACATTATGATATTGTTTGATTCATGTAACCGACATCGCCTAGTGGGATAAAGGCTAGGTAATTAATTTTACATTGTTCCTTGTTATACATAAATACAAAATGGTAATGATTTGAGTAAACTGATATATGAAATATGCATAGTAATATGGGTGTAAGCGGTTCTGGTTTAAACTGCAAAACTGATGGAACCGAACTGAATCAAACTGCAAAATGTGGTTCGGTTCTGTAACATCGCGAATTTTATGATTTTGAATTATAAGATTTTATTAATATTGTTATTAATTATATTTTCGAAAATGAATTTCTGGGAATGTTGGTAAAGAATTAGACAAAACTCTAGTTGAGTTTTAGTCTTGTAATTCTATTTCCAATTTGGTGGTAAATGTTCATGATTTTCGGAGATAGTCAGTTTTGGACCACTGTCGGGGCCGAATCTCACCCAGTATGGCTCAAAAAGTGGTTTTTGAGTTCCATAACTCGGAATCGAATTCCGATCACGCCGTTGGCTTTGTAATTTCATTTCGAGTCAATATAGACTCTAAGTACACTCATACCTATTTTCTAAATATTTTTCACTCGGAATGCCGAAATCTGAGATTCTAATCGAATATTAAGATCGGGCGATTTCTAATACCCGATCGAGTATTGGCCGATAATACTCAGGCATGTTTACGCACGTGTCCGCGAGGTGATCATTTCGTATTGGGATGTGAGATTTGACTTCCATAAAGCAAATCCCACATCACTTTCACCAATATCTCATGAGCTCATCATTAGCCACCCTAGGAGATTTTTCATGATTGCCTAGAGGGAAATCTGATTTCCCTCTCTCCTTAAACCCTCACACTTCACTCTCACACTCTCTCATTTACAAAATTTTCAAGAGAAGGTAAAAATCCTCTCTTCATGTTTTCTCTCATTTCTCCTTGTTTCTTCCATCTTCAATCCTTGATCTCTCAACATTCAACCAATGGATGTTGATGAGATTTAAGTATGTTGTTCATGAGTATGTCAAGAACATATTCAACCGTTGAAATTTTCTAAAACGCTTTCTAACTCATTTTCTCCTCAAAACCGAAAATGATGATGTTCTTGAACTTATGAAAATATTTTGTTGAAACCATGAACAACTTGTGTTCATGGAGTTGTTATAATGTTTTATTACATGTATTTGGTTGTTTTAGCCAAAGGGAATGATGATGAAATCAAAGGAA
>NC_032012.1:19681165-19681626 GCF_001865875.1 Lupinus angustifolius
CGAGAAACCCTCGCCTGGGCGACCACAGCCTCGCTTGGGCGAGGACTGGGCGAGGGGAAGTTTGGATTCTGGAACTTCCTCGCCTGGGCGACATAATCTCGCTTGGGCGAGCAAGCCTCGCCTGGGAGAGGAAGGGCCTCGCTTGGGCGAGAAAGCCCAGGATTTTAATGAGTTTCTGGACCCTCTCGCTTGGGCGAGAAGAGGCCTCGCGTGGGCGATAGTACCTTCGCCTGGGCGAGGAAGGCTTCAGTTTAATTGAGATTTAAAGATGAATTGTCGCTTGGGCGAGAGAGCCTCGCTTGAGCGAGAGATTCCCAATTTTAAAATGGTATTGTTGATTGAATTTTTGCTTGAGTGAAGGGTCCTCGCTTGGGTGAGAGACAGTAATTGTGTTTGACTATTTGGATTGATTGGTTGAGTATGTAATAACCCTAGTATGAGTATGTGATATAAAAACTACT
>NC_032012.1:19681726-19684698 GCF_001865875.1 Lupinus angustifolius
CAAAGTGGCTTGGTATGGGACCTGTACTCTTGATTTATTTCCGACTAGGTTATTGGGAGGATATTGGTGTGAGGTGGATGATCATGACATAGCATGCATATATTGTACTTGTGGAAGTGGATTCTCACATTTGAGTTACAAACATCATGCATCATCAACATTATGCACATATTATTACTTATGGTTATGATATTGGTTTATAAAATGTATGTTGATATATTATTGTTTCTATTGATAAATGGTGGGTTGTAATGTCGGTGATAGATAATATATGTGTATGTTATTATTTGGAGTATGATCTCCACTTATGTGTTATTTCATATTCGAGTGTAATATTCTGAGTAAGTCCACGCCGTCAATGAATTATATTCATTAGATGTCTTACTCTCTCTATTTCTCTTCTTTTCTATTGCTTGCTTTTCGGACGTGTGCTCGTCAGGTAGACAGCTTTGCTCGGATTTGGAGCTACCCGTTCGTGATTTTCCAGGAGGGGGCATGCAGAATTGAGGAGGGGCAGTACCCTAGCTTTGGAGTTAGCCACTAGGAGTTGCTTATCATTTTGTGACTTTTGAAACACTGAAGGCTTCAGCTTGTTCATGTCTTTGTTTAGTGTCTGTTGGCTATGATTAATATTTCCGCCCTTTCTTGTTGGATATGTATATTAAGTACTTATGATCTTTTATATCTATGAAGATGTATATTCAGGAAATGTTGTATCATTTCAGTTACCGTTAGGTAACCGGTTTTGATTTCTACGTTATATGTTACTTAAAGTGATGTCCCGGAAAAGAAAGGTTTTTAAAATGAAACAATTTTATATCACTAATTCAAAAAAAATATTACCCATTTTTCTGCAATGTTTTTGAGAAGTATTTTTCGGGGCGTTACAGGTTAGGTTTCGCGGTTCGGTTCGGTTATGTTTTTAAGGAGCCGTTTATGTTCGTTTCGATTTATGGTTTTATAAATTTAGGAAGCATTTGAACCGAACCGCATATTAAAGAAATATATACTAGGGGTTTGAGAATAATGTTTTATTCTTCAACCAATTTTCTAGCTTAAATTATCAATTTTTGTGTGAATTGTAGTGTTATATATGTTACTAAATTGGTATTAAGTTAATATTATATATGTTATTAGTTATTAAATTGTTTCTAGTGTCTTATGATTTGGAAAATATTTTCCAACTTATGTGATATTGAGTTTGAAACTAACATATATCATATATTGTTATACATGTATTGTTACATGTGTCACTAATTATGAAATGTAAGGTTATACATGTAATTATTATATATTTTACTAATTGATATATATATGTTACTAATCATGAATTGTATATATGATTCATAATTTTTTATAATAATAGTAGTAATGTTTATCCTTTTATGGATAAACAATATCTCTTGTAATACATTTTGAATTTTCAATTGATGCAAGATTTTTTATAAAAAAGTAAATGGAAAAACCGGGAACCGAACCGAACCATTCAAGAGCGATCTAGTTCGGTTCGGTTCTTATAGTTAACTTTGCGGTTAATTGAGTAGAACCGAACCACATGTTTTTGATCGATTCAATCACTAAGATGCACCAAAAACCGATCCGAATCGAATTTTTACACCCCTACATAATAATATTAGAATTATATTATTTTAATAAAAAATAATTAAAAAACTAATAAACATTTAAATTATTAAAGGGCAGTTAGAATAATAAATAACGCTATATAATTTCTGTTAATGACATAACTTGAATAAGATGTTGTATTATCATATAACTTTTAATAAAATAAAAATATATTATTATATTAATTTTAATAAATATAATTATATAAAATTACAAAATAAATAAAATAATATGGAGTAATCATAAAATAGTATTTTATTGTATATTTAAGCAAACAATATAAACTTGTTGTGGCCCAATTTTCGATGGATAATCGATTACAAGACTTAGAAGAAATAGAATGTTATTCCAATCTCTCTCAATTAATTTGGAATTGTCGTTACATTTTCTACGGTCAAAACATAGAAAATTCTCTTTCATTGTCATATTTAAAAACAAGGTCATTACACTAGAGTTTTGAGCTTGATAGTTGATTATGGATCAAGAGATAAATTAGCACCCCACCTGCCTATGAATAGTTAAGAAAAAACGTTAACATGCATGACCCCTTATTCTTCCTTTAATATTGTTACTATTATTATTATTTATATTTTACATTTAGTTTAAATTAATTAAGAACATGTTCATGTTTCGTTTTTACAATTATTACATCTATACTAATATATAAAGCAAATACATGTTATAACCGCCAAATAACCGTCAAAATGGTATAATTTCTTATTCCCTATTTTACCCTTTCATAATTTCTTATTTCTAAAATTTAATTTACATTTAGAGGGTCTTAAATGTATATTACTCCCATTTGTAACTTCCAAGGCATATATTTTCAAGGCATATATTTAATTTTACACTAAGAAAGAAGGTTGATGAAAAGAATGAATTGCAGTTTTAAAGAAGTTTATGAGAGAAAGTGGATAGAACACAGAGAAAGTGGTAACAATAAAACAAATCACCCCATTCTCTTTATAACTTCTACTACATCTATGTTCTCATTCAATTCTTCCTCATCCACTTTTCCAACCAATTTTTTTCCACATGAAATGAGAAATGTCAGGTATGCACCGAATTTATTCCAATTATGTGATTATACTTTGCTTACCTTCTGTTAAGTTATATGTGTATATACTGTTCTCATTTTTTCTTATTCGTTTACATTTTGTTTGATGAAATGCCAAAGTGAGTTATATTATCAAATACATTTGTTACATTGCTTAAAATACCAACTTTGACAAAGGCTTAGAATCTCCTTGAGAGATGGTGGGTTTATTCCTTAAATTTTTTTGCAAAAGTTTTATGCCTACTTAAAACAAAGTTAAGTACAGTATTGTTGTGTTTTGCTCCATTGTATA
>NC_032012.1:19684798-19696719 GCF_001865875.1 Lupinus angustifolius
ATTATTTGGAATGAACCTATAGTGGGAGAAACCTGAAGAGTTGACACTATATGAACAACAAAGACTACCTGAATCGTCATAAACTTAGTCACAACCTTCACTTTTATCTGCCTAACAAGTTCTAAAGATGAAACTGATATAACCTCAAAGTCACTTCCAATGACATAATCTCCACTAGCAACAAATGCAGCAACCTTCTATGTCTTATTCGGTAAGAATCTCTATCATCCTTCATTCTCTTAGTGAAAGATGATTTTTATTTTATGTAGCTGACTTTTCTTTTTGTAATTCAATATTTGTTTAAGTGACATATTTTGACTTGGTGCAAGTTCTTTAGAGAAGTCTAATTGGAATATGAAAGTGCTTATGTTGTATATATTATCTTTATTTAAAATAAACTTTTTACTTTATTACATTAATGAATGACTAACATACTTAGTATATGTTTCTATTTTTTTTGTGGGACACACTAGTATTATTAAAGAAAATAGTTATTGTTATTATTATTTAGTTTTTGATTTATTAAATCAAATAGAAATGGCAATCGAAGGACAAATGTATGTTAACATTTGTGTGGTAGTAGTGACGCGAAACGATATGCGCAGATTTATGCAGGTCTGAATGAGATGAAGGTGTAGGTTTGTGACTGACACACAATTGGTGTTTCTTTGTGTTAATGAGCTTTCCTTATAATGCAATAGATTTCTAAAAAAAGTAAATGCTAAAATGTGGAGATTTATATGAGGAATAAATTTATATATGTTAATAATATTATATAAAAATTGAGCAAAAAATATAGAGAAAAAAATGTATGTATTAACGATATAAATGTTTTTTAGCTGTTACAGTGTTCCAAAAACTAGTTCGTGTCGGCTGGTCCAATCGGAAAATTGGTTCCAATATCGAGCTCAGAAAAATAGTCTGTAAAATTGAATGGACGTAATTTCTATATCCCTAGTATGCCCTTACTACTATATAAATGTAAAATATGTCTAAAAGACATTCAAATCATTGAATATATATAATTTCATCCAATTCTATTTAGTAACCAATATTGCATAATTTTTGTATTTCAATTTTATCATTGTATAACATTATATTAATAACTACCGGAAACTTTCACATATTCTTTTATTCTTTATCATCAATGCATCACTATTATTCAACAAATTCTCATACTTCTGTTTTCTCACTTCATCACCTCAAGAAAAATAACTTAGACTCACACAAAAAACCTTCGAATGGCACATTTAAAGAAACTATTTATATATACTTTATATCAGAAAAATAAGAATGTAGAGATGCTGGAAACGATAAACATAAAATATTACTTTATGTATATGTAAATATAATATATATATATATATATAATATATATATATAAATATAATAAAAATAAAAATCTAGTTCATGAATCTAACGAGTCGAATTGTATCTAGCTCAAATTCGACTTATTTATATAACGAGCTCAATTTCCAACTCAAGTTCGACTCATTTGTTTCATGAACCAAATTTTTTGACTTAAATAACGATTCGAGTTTCGGACTATATCGAGTTGGTTCGGTTCATTGTCAACTCTAATTGTATATTAGAAAAAACAATACACATTTGTCCCACCCGAATTCCGATGGGCAATCGATTATACGGTTTAGGAAGAGGCAAAATTCAATTTTGACCCCTCCCAAATAATTTTGGGTCACCACTATATTTTTATGGTCAAAATATAGAAACCTCTTTTATTCTGGGAGTGAAAATATGGTCATTTAATTAGAGTTCTGAGTTAGGGAATTGATTACAGGTCAGGAAAATTATTAGCACTTCGTCCACCCATATTAAAACGACACTCTCGCTGATGACATAAACTAACTATACTCAATTTGTTCGATTAAAAAATTAATTATTAAAACAAAGTAATATGCTTTTTATTCTTATGTCTCACAAGAGTCTAGGTAAAACACATAAATAGTGGAAGATGCACTGATCTCACCATTCAATCTTGATCATATATCTTACATCTACGACTATATAGTGCCTAAACTTTTAGTACCATTTCATATCTTTCATAAAAAAACAAGGAAATTCATTAATAATAAGATGAAGAACGTGCTTGCAGCATTTCTAACTTTTATAGCTATCCTACTCGTGATAGTGGAGCCAGGACATAGCTTTAACTTTGATGACGGAGCGACTCAATTACTTCCATGCACAACTTACAATATTGGTACAAGTGGTGATACACCTTCAACTGAATGTTGTAATGGTGCTCGTACACTTCAATCATCAACACCTACTACTGATGATAAACGTGAGGCTTGTGAGTTTCTTAAAGCAGTAGCTAGTTCTATACCTCTAATAAAGGAAGACAAAGCTAGCTCTCTTTTCAAAAAATGTGGTGTTAATGTGCCATACTCCTTCTCCAAGGATGGAAATTGTGAAACTTAAGTCTACATTTCTACAAACATTTAGTCCCCAACTTTTATTTTTTTCCTTATTTCATTATTTAGTAAATCCTTAATTTCGTAAGCTATTTCATTTCTTCACATGTTTAAAAAGACATCATAGTGGTGGCCTAAAGCAAAATATTAAATTAAAAAAACTACCTTTACGTATAACTATAATAGTGATTCAATAAGTTGAATAATAGGATTCATCAAACATCCATAATGTGATTCGAATTCTGGTCTTTATGAGACATGATTTAAATTTTTAACAAGTAAATAAATTCTTAATGATATGAAATAAATGTTTTCATAACTAAAACATATTTTCTTATACAATTCAAAATCAATAAGAATTTTGAAAGTCAAAATTAACACAATATGACAAAAAGTTTAAGTTAAATATAATTTTTTATTATACATTTATTTATATTTATTTTCATAAATTTATTTAATATATAACTAGAATAATGCGTGGCTGGAAATATTAGGAGACCAAAATGCAATGGCATGAGAGGTTTTATCCTAAGGTCGGCCATTTGTGACATTGATTTTTGATGACTTAACACTCCAAATATGTCTTGAATTTGTTTTACAACTTTTAAGGATTTAATTATTGAAACAAAACTTCTAAAGGTCTATCTAGCAATGCTAAACTAATTCTAATTGGTTACCCTTTTTTGTTTAATCGAATAGTTAATACATACTTATTAATTTTTTGTTACAATAGTTATTGAGATTTTTGGTTCTTTTTCCAGCATCGCTTGAGCTCAAAGCAATGGAGAAATTAGTTTATTAAATAAATGTGAGATTTGGACTTTAAAGTTGTTACTTACGGATTGCAAAGGACTTTCATCAAGCAATAAAATATTTGATTTCACAAGTATTTGTTATTCAATTGATTATATGAATTATTCTAATAATATTTCATAAAATAATATAAATTTAAAGAGTAAATGGTAAAAAAAATATCTAGAATTGATGAGAATTAAAAATATTTCAAAAATAATTTTCATGTTAGAGATTAACAAATGATGTAATGAATTATCATTTACCACATTCTTCTGATAATATTTAAGTCATCAAGGTGGACAGTCTAATAATTGGTAATATTCTCTTTCAAGCAATAAAATTTGTATTCACTTGTAGCTTGCACCTACTACTGTGGTACACGATTCAAACGAATCTATTACTTGACCTCTTACCAATCTCTCTATTGTTTCTCAATGGTGCCCCCAAAAATCCTTAGAATGCTATCATGATTAGGATTCAAGTTTGGTACTATAGGTCAAGTTTTGAGGTTCACCTCTAGGCCCTTTCTCAATCTAACAGTAATGTGTCAATTTTACATCGTGACATTGAAGTAGTGAATTTTTTTATGTTTGTTTTAGTAAAATGAATTGTGTTAATAGTCAATTTAAAAATTTAAATTATGTTTAATAATTTTTTCTCTTGTTGATTATTTAAACAATATATAAGATTGTAGGCGGTGGCAGATCTATGACCTTGAGGCAGGATGTGCAAACTAGCTTAAAATTTAAATGATAAATATTATTAATTATAAAAAGTGAGAACATTAATGTTAAAATTATAAAATTCAAATACTTAATGGAGTAAATTACATATTTATTAATTAATTTTGATGTGATTTCACATTTTGAAATCGTTGAATAATCAATTCGTTGTCAATGTTATTAAACATTTCTTGCTAAATATAAATCACTAGAGAAATATTCATTCATGCATCTCTCATTCCATTATGTAACCTATTTTCCATAATTTTCATAATGATTTTTTCCCTACAATTATATTGCTAAATTCAAAAGAATATTAATTAACGGGTAAACAATACGTCTTTCACTTTCAATAAACTTATCTAAAAGATTATTGATTCATTTCAAAGAAGCAAATTCGATACTATTATACATATCAATTATGTAAGTCTCATGTTGATTGTCAAACATCACCAATTCAGTTGAACAAAAATAATGTGGATATAACTTTGTAAGTTCAACCAATTTTGTCATATCAAAACTAAAGAAGAATTTGGCTAGACTCAGAAAAGGCATACAAAAACAACTGGATATTTGTTTCGGAGAAGCGATCATGAAATTTCTTAAATTACATATCACAATATTATAAAATAATTCAACTCGGTAACGATTATTTGTTTTTCACGAAAACATAGAGTGAAAAATTATATGCACGAACAATATAAGAGTTTTCTACACTGTCAGTTCATCATCCATAATTTATTTTTAATCATTATTGACTCTTCTAAAATACAAATAAATTGTGTGGATGATGTAATAAATATATATAAATCTTTACATTATAAAAAATAAATTTGAAGTTTGTAGAGATATAAGTGGTGTAAATGTTTTTAAAAAAAATATTCAGGGTGTGCAATTTGCACACCCTCAAACATATACATCACCGTCCCTCATTTTAATAAACATGCAAATACACAATTATATAAAATACTTGCAATGATTTTTAATGTTTTTGAATATGTGGGTACTCGCGAATCTGTCGGGTACCCATGGACCCACAGATAATAGACTCAATGAATATTAGCATAAGTTTGGGCAGGTCTGGATTCAAAAATGAAGCAACAAAGTGGGTCTAGGTAATGGAATGCACATACTATTGCCATCCCTAGTCTTACATTACATTTTTTTTTGTTATCAAAAGAAATGTTTATTTAGTCAGCTAAACAATCTTGTCATTCTATTATACGTAATTCTTTTATCATGCTTTTTTATGTCAAACATCACATTCAACATATAGCAAATATGATTAAAGTACTTAAAACATATACATTAAAGAGTCATACAATTATGTATCTTTGTATCAAAACGATACTATATAGAGGACATACACTTATGTATCCATTGCTGTTTAACAAGTTATAATCTAAACTCTTACAAGATTTTATTTCCCTAAACAAATTTCAAATTTCTAATAGCACAAATTTCAAATTTCAATTAGCACAAATTTCAAATTGCCATAGTAGTTTAGCTATAAACTTCTTGACAGCTTCTTCCCAAGAAGAACTTCAAGTTCTGCACGAGGCACCTAGCAATACAAAACAATACACATAAATATTGGAGAAACTAAACTATCACTATTTCCAATAAGGATAACTCAAAAATTATTGAGAATGATGTTAAATCATACAAATAAGATCGGGTTTGAATTGAAATCTAGAAAAGCTCCTTACATACATACAATAGTTTCTTAGACTTCTGTTAAGTAAAAGAGGAAACATTAGCTCACAAAAAAAACTAAACGAATCATAGTCAATTCAAGTTTAAAATCTCAACTCTATACTCCATAGATTTGAATCCGTTTTAATTTGTTATGTTTTGACCAGGAAAGAGTTGATATTGTTTGAAAGTGTTTAGATTTATATCTTTTTATTTGTATTAGTAGTTGTCATTCCATTCTTCAAATATTATATCAATACTTTCCAAGAATTTTATGCTTATTGAAATCCTTGTTGGATTTTTTGATTCAAATTCAGCCTGTTCACTTGAGAATTGGATGCAGTACTAGAAGTTGCAAGTAAATGTCTTTATGGTTGAAAATAAACTGTAATGGCCTTAAAATCAGTATAGGAATTCCAAGTACTCAAGCATATAAATTAGATTATTAAGCATCATTCTTTTGGGGACAAAACTCAAGAATAATTACCCAGCCATTGCAAAAGGATCAAGTCCGATAAAATATGTACTAGGAATCCGTGACATCCTATCCGACTAGAGAATTTCTTGATTCACACTAATACTATTGAAATGAAAATACAAAATCTGTTTTGCTCACAATATCTACTCCAGTGCCTTATATTTTATCATTTTTAGTTATGTCGTTGTAGTGCCTCAAGTACTTTCTTAGTTAATAAATTTTTCGTTTGATTTGTAGTTAAAAAAGACAATGGACACATCAATGTTTAAGTCATTATATTTGTATTCAGTAAGTCCATTTGCCAACAGTTTTGGATGGTAGTTCCTAATAGCAAAAAAACAAACTTAATTGCCAAATTGAAAACGGAAAATGACATTAAGCCACAAGAAAATGTGAGAACCTTTATGTTATTCAAACCAGCTCCAGGTCTCCAAGACTTGACACTCCCCTCGTTCTATATCCTAGGCTTTGCCTCTTTTTGTAAGAAAAGGAAGAGTTCAAGTGTTCCACTAAATTAATAGTTATATGCTTTCAAGATATAAAGTCTCAACAAATCTAATAGTTTACTACATGAAATAAATTCCAGAACAATTCAAGAAAAACTAATTGTCAATAACTCAATATCTTCATATTTTTTATCTTACAACAATTAAAGCAATTTGGTAAAACAGATTAGAAAAACACCTAAAAATGGAACAAAATTCATACTCAAAATAGATTAGAAAAACACCTAAAAATTACTTCAACATCATAATCACGACAATATCCATCAACACCATTTCAATGCACCAGAGAATCTCAGTTGTATAAGTAAAGGATGTTAGTGGAATAAGTATATGTTTAGTTTATTTTTGGGTTTACAGTAATATTTTATGAATGCTTACACACTTGTATAAATGAATCCCAATTCTACTGTATGCCATATTTTCAAGAATAATTATATCGATATATATATATATATCATATCTATCTTATACTAATATGAGTATTGGTGATAAGTAGGTCTTTCTAAAATACTCTCTTTGATGTCTACCTTTCCTAGATTCTTGGTATTGCATAGGTGATTTCAATTAATATTGTCTTGGGAGACAATGAGTGTAAAGGCTCTTATCTGCCTAATAGAACAACTTGTAATCAAGGAATTCAAAACTTTTACTAAAGTTGCACACCTCACTCATATTTTAACTACAGGAGCTGAATTCACCTGGTCTAATAGAAGAAGAAGTGTTGCCTATACTAAGAAAAGATTAGACATAACTATTTGCAATGATAGCTGACTGACTGAATCATTAAACCAAATTTTATATTTTGTGAAAGTTATTCAAATTTCTCCAAATAAATCAAATGAGGCGGGTCAAACAATTAACTAAATACATTAGAGGTTTTTATTCCATTTATGGAGGTTACCTCCACTATATTTTTCAATTTTCCTATTCTCCTTTATTCTATCTAAACATATTCATAGACCCTAACTTCTCCAAAACATATTCACCTCTTCCACATAACTTCATAAACCCTAACTTCTCCACTGATGTAATTTCTCAAACTCCAACTCAAATAAGGTTTTAGAGTCACCGTTGATCACTATTGGCGTCACCGCTATAACATTTTCATTCCTTTCGGTGACAGTTACTTTTCCAAAACCCTTCAGTGTTGTTCACATTAGACATTCTGTAACAATCAAAAACTACACGGTGATTTCACGGTGCTCATCTCCAGACATTGTTGATTTATTGGCTTAAGAAAGATGAAGTAATGGCTTCAAAGCTAATTGTTGTTCATTAATTCCACTATCTCCATAACTTATAACTTTTCCTTTTACGATTTTTCACTTCCTTCTAATTTCACCATGATTTCTCACTCCCTTTTTCAATTAGGGTTCCGACAACCATGTCTGAAACCCTATTGAGTCTAGGCAGTGGAGGAGGAGGAAGCCACGAAAGTGGAGACCACAACCCCTGAATGGGTTATCAAATGATCTCTATAATTACTACAGCCCATACAAGTCTGCCAAATTAATTTAGTATGTAATTGAGAAAAAAATATGATACTAAGAAAGCTGTAAAAAAAATGATGTTAGCAACTACCTTAAGTATCAGATGATTGATAATATATCAGTAGAGTCTTAGTCCTATGAGATACATAAAATTACTCATGAAATCATTTATGATGGTATGTCCCTAGAGAGTTAAACTCATAAAGCTTATAAATGTGTATTCATTGGGTATGATGTAAACAAGGCATACATATTTTATAATCTTAACGCAAAACTGATCATTGAGTCTAAACGAGGTTGATTTCAATCAAAAATAAATTCCCTTTTAAATTAAGGAATAGTGGGGGCACATCACCTAGTCACATACATGTGATTAGAGATAATGATAAAAAATGAAAGCTTTGAAATAGAACCTAGAAGAAGTAAAAAATCAACAATTGTTAGAGAGTATAGACATAATTATATTGTCTATATATTTGAGGAGAATCCATCAACTGTCTAAGAAGTTTTGACTTGATGCTAATTTGTGGCAAGAAGCCATAAATAATGAGATGTACAATCTAGAGTCTAACAAGAAACAGACTATTTTAGCTCAATCCACTATGGAAATTGAGATGATAACACTAGCAACAACTAGGGAAAAAGCAAGTTGGCCGAGAAACTTGCTTGCAAGGATTCTCATATGGAAAAAACTAATACAATTGTGTTGATCCATTATGATAGTACCGCAACTATTGTAAAAATTGAGAACCGCTTTTATAACAGTAAGAAACGACAAATATGTCATAATCACAACACCATTAGAGAGTTACACTCTACTTGAGATGTTAGAGATAATCATGTACGCACTGAGAATAACTTAGTGGATCCTTTGATGAAAGGACTAGCTAAAGAGAAAGTCCACAATAATTTGAAGAGTATGTGACTATTGCCCTTCGAATGAGGATCGCTTATGATGATAATCCGACCTAACTAATTGTAAATACCAAGAAATAGGTTCAATGGGTAATAATAAGTTGTGAGGTGATATGAGAATGAACATGCTATAAAATTATGAGAAGCATGATTCCTGCAGCATATGTAAGGATGAGTTAAACTCTTAATGAGATCTATACTCCAATTGGAGTGGAGTACCTAGGCTACATGAGTACTCTTGGTAGACTCACCTATGTGAATGTGGAAGTGAGGGTCGCTTCCTATGAAATTTTGGGGCATAAATTTCTAGAGTGTTCACTATACTGGGATAGACGTGCATGACCTTTAACGCACAGAATTTACAAAATACACCTTTGAAAATGTTGTGTATGGTTTGATATCGGAGATAGAGTTCAAGACTACGAGTCACTCTAATAAAATCTGGATCTTACTCACTATGCAAAGGTTCAAGTCGTGTGACACCTTTGTATATGCACAATCTTATTGAGACCACAAAAGTTCTCCGAAATCATTTTTTTAATTTGAAGTGGGGGACTGTTGGAATTTGGTTTGTTGAAAGCCATTAGTGGGAAATTTTGGGTGTGAAATCTAAAAAACTCTCAAGTCTCACATAGAAGAGTTTTGAAAAAACAACTCTTAAGTCCCACATTGAAGAGATGAAGAACTTGGAAAAAATCTCATGTTATAAATAGAAGTTTTATCCCTTCATTATAATTATCCCCAAGTTGAATGCACTTTCATTCAACTTTTGTTTTCTCCCTCATATTTTTCGTCGATACATTTCTGTCAAACTTCTCCCCCTTTTTTCCATGGTATTAAGAATTGGCGTAGGCAGCCAAATTGCGTGAATTTCGAGAACTGACACTAGTAGTCAGTATTGAGGGAAAAATTGACACATGTAGCCAAATTGTGGGCATTCCGAGAACTGACACTGGTAGTCAGTATAGGGGGAAAAGAATTGACACGGGTAGCCAAATTGTGGGCATTTCGAGAACTGACACTGATAGTCATTATAGTGGGAAAAGAATTGGTACGGGTAGACATATTGTGGGAATTTCGAGAATTGACATTGGTAGCTATATTGTGGGAATTTCAAGAATTGACACTAGTAGCCATATTGTGGTGGGTGTATTCGAGATCGGTTCTTATAGTGATCTGGACTGTTTTATCATAGGGACAGTGTGGTTGATAGTATGCTTTCACATTTTGGGCAGTACCTCGAAACGTCTTAAAGAGAACGATCTGAACATGACTTAGCCATTAAGTATTATTTCGTGCCGTTATAATTGTTGCAAGCTACGGTAACAACAGCCCCATTCTAATCACAGAGAGTATGAAAGGTTTCTATCTATTACTAACATCAGTCAAATCATGAAGAAAGTTCTTCCCACTAGCGGAAAAATTGCAAAGGATGCAAAGGATATTGTTCAGGAATGCCTCTCTGAGTTCATCAGCTTCATTACTAGCGAGTAACCTTCAAAATGTGATTACTTATGCTTTTATTGTGATTTATGTGGAATTAGGCCCTTTGTTTTTTACTTAAACTAGCAAGTTACCCATGCAATGCACGGGCCGTAATTTTTACTGCATGGTTAAGAATGTACATATTACATGTGCATTCACATGATTAAGAACATACATGTTACCTATGCATTCATATTGTTAAGAATAAACATGTGACTCATACATTTTAATGGTTCAAACACATATGTTACTCTTACATTCACATTGCTAAGAATACATATATTAATCACACATTCGTATAGTTAAAACACACATGTTACCCGTACATTCGCATTATTAAGATCACATGTGTTACCCATATTACTGATGCAAGTCCAATTTTATAAAATGATTACATTTTTATAAATAAAACTACTCAACTTCAATGAACGATATTAATTATATTTCTCAGACAAAATAAAAGATTACATTTTGAAACAGACCCAGATGAGAAAATAAAAGTATATAAGTCTAAAGAACAGTGTCAACGTCTATTATGTTATATTTTGGTGAAATTATCAACATGTTTTGAAAGAAATTAAACACAATTCATTATCAAAAAATATATAGATGATGAGCATTGTCTCAAATTTATATCCATAATGAGTATGACGGGAAATTAAGTAATCGAAAGTAAATCAAGAAATAAATATAAAATAAATAAATTCATTATCATAATCAAATTAAATTAAATCAAATATATTATTTTTAAGCCATAAATAAATTTTAGACAATGTAACTCTTTTATTATCACAATAAAATTAATTCTAAAAAATATTACTCATTTAGACAATTCTCTCTTTTCTTTGTGATCTGAAAAAATTCATAAATAAAAATATAAAAAATTATTAATATACATAGTTGCAATAATAATAAAAAATAATCATATAATGGATATAATATTATTATTTTTAGCTCTATTCAGTAATTTTATTTTTAAGTCAGACAAAATATCAACATATTTCTTTATAAATTATAACATCATAGCTCATTTTTTAGTAATAGGATTGAATTCCTACTTTTTAAGTTTTAAAAATAATTAAATAATATTTTAAGATCTATTTAAATAATTATTAGTATTACAAATGATTCTTTTGAAATAAATTTATTGTTTATCACTTTTCAAGCAGCAATGTAGAATATTAATAGAATTCATTATTAATTGTGATATCATATCGCATTCTATTAATAATAACAATGAATTCCTACTACTTAAGTTTTAAAAAATGATATTGATTGAGAATGTTTTAAGATCAACTAATTAAATGTGTTCTATTAAGAATTTTAAAATTTTAAAAAAGATAGATGAAATTAATTGAGAATATTTTAATAAGATTGAATTCCTACTATTTAAGTTTTAA
>NC_032012.1:19696819-19706221 GCF_001865875.1 Lupinus angustifolius
AATTGAGAAAACTTTAAGATCTATTTAAATAATTATTATTAAACTATTATTTTTTAAGTGAAATAGAATTCCAAAAAAATTATTTATTAATTTTAATATCATAACTCATTCTTAGGGATGGCAAAAAAACCCGACTCGTGGGTACCTGTTGAAATACTCGCAACGGGTACCCGCAATAATAGCTTATGGGTGGGAGCGGGTTTTGTGATACCTGCCCTGCGGGTACCCGCAATTTTATATATTTAGTTTTTAGTTAAATTTTTATATATATTTATTATTATTTTAAGATTATATATCATATATTTTATTATTATTTCATAATAAATTACACATATTTGACTATGATAATAAAGTTATCATATAAATATCATATTATTCATGTAACAATTATTTTTACATATTGATTATGACAAATTATATAAATATATAATTAAAATTAAAAACCTGTTGGGTACCCGTAAATACCCGCTACCCGCGCGGGCCGCATGGGTACCCACAAATATTGCGAGTTTGGGCACGGGAGAGCACTACCTGCGCCCGTTGTCATCCCTACTCATTCTATTATTAATAATAATGAATTCCTACTATTTAAGTTTTAAAAATGATTAAATGTTATTAATTGAGAAAGTTTTAACATCTACCATTTAAATGCGTAATTCCTACTTATTCCATGTAACATTTTAAAATTTTAAAAATGATTAGATGATATTTAGTGAGAATGTTTTAATAAGATTGAATTCCTACTATTTAAGTTAGAAAAATAATTAAAAATATTAGTTGAGAACGTTTTAAAATATATTTAAATAATTAGTATTAAAATGATTATTTTGAAATAAATTCATTGTCTATTATTTTTTAAGTGAGATTGAATTACAACATATTTCCTTATTAATTTTAATATCATAGCTCATTCTATTAATAATAACAATGACTTCTTACTATTTAAATGATATTAATTGAGAACGTTTTAAGATCTACTATTTAAATGTGTAATTTCTACATATTTTGTTTAGTATTTTAAATTTTAAAATGAGTAAATGATTTTAATTGATAATATTTTAATAAGAATGAATTTCTACTAACTTAGTTTTAAAAATAATTAAATAATATTAATTGTGAACATTTTAAGATCTATTTAAATAATTAGTGTTAAAATTGTTTATTTTAAAGTAAATCCATTGTTTATAAAAAAATTTAAGCGAGGTAGAATATCAACAGATTTCCTTATTAATTGTAATATCATAACTCATTCTATTAATAGTAACAGTGGATTTCTCTTATTTAAGTTTAAAAAAATAATTAAATGATATTAATTCAGAACATTTTAAGATCTACTATTTAAATATGCAATTTTTTTATATACTATTTAATCTTTAAAATTTTAAAAATGATTAGATGATATTAATCGAGAATGTTTTTAACGGATTGAATTCCTACTATTTCAGTTTTAAAAATAATTAAATAATATTAATTGAAAATGCTTTAAATTTTTTTAAGTAATTAATATTAAAAATGATTATTTTGAAATAATACCAACAAGTTTACTTATTAATTTTAATATCATAACTCATTTTATTAATAGTAACAATAGATTTCTCATACTTATGTTTTAAAAAATGATTAAATGATATTAATTGAGAACGTTGTAAGATCTATTATCTAAATGTGCAATTACGACATAGCATATTTAATGTTTTAAAATTTAAAAAAAATGATTAGATGATATTAATTGAGAATGTTTTAATAAGATTGAATTCCTACTATTTCAGTTTTTAAAATAATAAATAGTATTAATTGAAAAAGTTTTAAGATCTTTTTAAATAATTAGTTTTAAAAATGATTATTTTAAAATAAAGTCATTGTATATTTTTTAAGAGAAATAGAATATCATTTAATTATTTTATAATTTAATTTTAATATCATAACTTATTATATTAATAGTAACAATTGATTCCTCCCATTAACAAATTTCCTTATTAATATTAATATCATAACTCATTCTATTAATTGTAACAAATGATTCTTCTGATTTAAGTTTAAAAAATAATTAAATGATATTAATTGAAAATATTTTAAGATCTACTATCTAAATGTGTAATTACGACATAACATATTTAGCATTTTAAAATTAAAAAATGATTATATGATATTAATTGAGAATATTTTAATAAGATTGACTTCCTACTCGAGTTTTAAAAATAATTAAATAATATTAATTGAAAACATTTTAAGATCTATTTAAATAATTAGTATTGCAAATGATTATTTTGTACTAAATTCACTGTCTATTATTTTTTAAGCGAGGTAGAATATCAATATATTTTTCCTTAATAATTGTAATACCATAAATCATTATAATAATAGTAACAATGAATTCCTCTTATTTAAGTATTAAAAAAGAATTAAATAAATTTAATTGAGAATGTTTTCAGATTTACTATTTAAATGTGCAATTACTATATATCCTATTTAGCGTTTTAAAATTTAAAAAATAATTAGATGATAGTAATTGAGAATGTTTTAATAAGATTGAATGACTACTATTTTAGTTTTAGAAATAATTAAATAATATTAATTTCAAACGTTTTAAGATCTTTTTTAATAATTAGTATTAAAATCATTATTTTGAAGTAAAATCATTGTCAGTTATTTTTTAAGGGAGTTAGAATATCAACATATTTCATTATTAATTGTAATATCATAACTCATTATATGACTAATCGAAAAGAGAAAGACAACTTCGACCATATATTTGTAGCATCATTATTAAGTTTTGCAAATAAAAAATAATAATTATCAAACCCAAGAAGTGAAGGATGCATTGCAGCTAAAGATCATAAATTGACAAAGTTCTTTCCACCTTGAAAAGAAAATCACAACTTCAACCATATATTTGTAACATCGTTATTAATCATTACAAATAAACAAATTAAGCAAAATTAATAACGAAATAAGAGCGCTGAAGCTTTGCATTAGACGAAATTGAATATGCATGATATGAAAATTATACAATTTGAAACTTCCAAACAATATAAAAGAAAGTCATAACAAAATATGACAAAATGACTTATCAGGATCCCTGGTAATGAAAATGGATTCAACACTGAAACCCCCACCTACTTGAAAAAACATGTTTTGGATCGGATCTAGAACTTTCGTAAGGGTGGATAAACCCGGATGACAGTTGTAAGAATCAAAATATGTTCAAAATTATATCAGTTTTTTTTTCTTTTAAGGCTTTTATCTCTTTGATTGGTAAAAAATGAAATAAAATTATATATATCAATGAACATCTCGGTAGATCATTCATGAATGATGAAGTAATAAAAAAGTGAAATGACTTTAAAATCATACCTCGTTTGATGATGGGAAAGATTAGATCTGTCTAATCAAAATGAAAAAATGTAGGAGAAGTAGTTTGTGAGTTTCAAAAGAAGAGAAGATTAAGAAGTAGATTGAAATAAGAATAGAGAAGAAAATTAAGAAGTAAATTGAAATGAAATAAGAGTAGAGAAATGAAAGATTAATTGATGAAAATCATACCTCGTTTGATGATGGAAAAGATTAGGCATGTCTAACAAAAATGAAAAAATGTAGGAGAAGTAATTTGTGAGTTTCCAAAGAAGAGAAGATTAAGAAGTAAATTGAAATAAGAATAGAGAAGAAAACTAAGAAGTAAATTGAAATGAAATAAGAGTAGAGAGATGAAAGATTAATTTAATGAAAATAGACTATTCTTTGGACAATCTATTCTCACATATATTTATATTAAGATATTAGAAGAATGATATAGTGTGTGAGAGTTCATTATAAGAATATGTGAGCATTTTGGAGGGGAAAAGTTAAGGAAATGGTGACATGTGTCAATGATGACATGACAATGAGTTTAAGTTAAGGAGATGGTGACATGTGTCAATAATGACATGGCAAGGAGATTTTTTTGTTATCTATACTATATATATAGCCAAAACTTGAAATAACTTCCCTCATGGTGTAATTTTCATTTCCTATATTGCCCTTAATATTATTTAATTTTTACAAAAAAACTATAATCCTAAGCAACTACCACCAATACGTTAATTAATCACATATCCCACCTTAAATTAAACATTATCATAAACACACAAAAAATATAATATTATAAAAATTAAATATATAGTATCACACAATATTCGCCGACAGACACGAAATGCTTGTACGCACTAGTATGTATAAAAAGTATTTATACTATATATAAAGCCAAAACTTGAAATAACTTCCCTCATGATGTAACTTCCCTCATGGTGTAACTTCCATTTCCTATATTGCCCTTAACATTATTTAATTTTTTAAAAAAAACTATATAATCCTAAACAACTACCACCAATACGTTAATTAATCACATATCTCATATTAAATTAAACATTATCATAAACACAAAAAAATATAATATTATAAAAATTGAATATATAGTATCATACAATATTCGCCGGCAGACACAAAATGCTTGTACACACTAGTATGTATAAAAAGTACTAACATAATGGCAATAGTCACAATGCAAGTTAGCTAGTATAGATAATAGATAAAGTGATTATGTAGAAACTTCTACTAACTAATATATAATGAAAGTGATTTAAGAAAGCTAATTTGCTGGGTCAATCTCTTATCAAAGTCAAATGGAAGCCAAAATCAAGGAATAAAGGGAAACCAAAAACTGAAAAATTGAAGGACAGCCAGAACTAATAACTGTCAAAAAGGAAATCGGTCATTCAAGGCCACAATCACTTTTTAAATTAAATTATGTATTGAGTGTCAACATCTCTTCTTTATTTAAAGCAAAGTTCAATTTTTTCTTTCTATTTTCTAAATGTATACCGTGAACGCTCAATATTGTCACAAATTTCAGTTGATAGCTTCAACAGTTTTGTCATATTAACCAACAGTTTCATTGATAAATAATCATTAACAGTTACATGATTTTAATTAATTTTTACGATTGGTTACAAAACAAATCTATATGCAAGTATGAAAGGAAGGGAAAGCTGCACTGATTTTTAAATTATTCATTAGATTGAGATCTCAATACATTGGACAGCCCAAAATGAAGTACTTCAAGCCTTAGTAAATTCACCTTTAATCTTGACTGCACAGTATAGTACTCATATCAATTAGTGCAGTTGCCCATTTCCTCGAAAATGGGTTCAAAATAATCTATTTATTTATGAATAAAGATACAAGTTGCATGAACTCAATAAGTTTTTCCAAGTATTTCAATTTCAAATATCACAAGGAAGATAAGTGTCCTAACATTAGAACTAAATAGAGGAGCCAAACACACCAAGTGCACTCGTACAGCCAAACGCACAGTGCACAAGTACAGCCAAACAAGTGGGATCCTCTCTAGTACGGGATAAGATTAAGATATGTGGCAAAAAAATTCTTTTAACAAATATAATTATATGTTATTTTTTATTAAAAAATAAATAAGAAATCTTTAAAAAAATCTCATCCTCATATTCCACATTCCACAGTAGTTTCTCCAGCTGGACAGGAGTTGAACTCCAGCCAAACGCACCAAGTGCACATTTACATTAACCAAGCAATTCTGTAATAACAAGAATAATATACCTTTACAATTGTAAATGTGATTGGTCACCAAAACAGCTTCAACAGTCTTCAATATGCACAAAGAAGGATGTTCACAGGCTATTGGAGACATTGGGGTTCAGTCATCAAGAGTTAATTTCCATTGCACCGGAAGCACCCAGAGTTGTTGAAATATACCCCGAGATAAAGAACCCTGTACTAATCAATCAGCATGTGAAATGGGCAGATGGTAAACGATTTGAGGATAAGTTTGTGCAAACATAAATGACATAAAGTAATACTTATTGACTAAGTCATGACCAGGTCGCTCTCTTTAAGACGTTTCGTGGCACTGTCCAAAATGTGCAAGTAGACTATCAACCACGCCGACAGGATAAAACAACCCAGATCTCTGTTATCGAATTCTTACTACACTGTGAGAACCGATCTCGAATACACCCACCATAATATGACTACCAGTGCCAATTCTCGAAATTACCCACAATATGGCTACCCGTGCCAATTCTTAAATACCACGGAAAGAAAGGGTAGAAGGTTGCCGAAAATGTGTCGGCGGAATATTAGGGGGGAGAAAGAAAAGTTGAGAGGAAATGCCTTCAACTTGGTGCAAGTTATAATGAAAGGAGAAAACCTCTATTTATAATATGAGATTTTTTTTCATGTTCCTCATTTCTTCAATGTGAGACTTGGAAGATGTTTTTTTTTCAAAACTCTTCTATGTGGTACTTGGGTGTTTTTTATATTTCACACCCAAAAGTTCCCACAAATGGTTTTCAACAAACCATGTTCTAACAATCCCGTACTTGAAATTAAAAAACGATTTCCGAGAATATTTGTGGTCTCAATAAGATTGTGCATAAACAAATGTGTCATCCGACTTGAACCTTTGCATAGTGAATAAGATCCAGATTTTACTATAGTGACTCGTAGTCTTGAACTCTATCTCCAGCATCAAACCACACACAACCTTTTCAAAGGTGTATTCTGTAAAGCCCGTACCATGCACATCTATCTCAGTATAGTGAACGTTCTAGAAATTTATGCCCCTAAATTTCATAGGAAGCGGCCCCCACTTCCACATTCACATAGGTGAGTCTATCAAGACTACTCCTGTAGCCTAGGTACTCCACTCCAATTGGAGTATAGTCATTAAGAGTTTAATTCATCCTTACATATGTTGTAGGAATCATGCTTCTCATAATTTTATAGCATGTTCATTCTCAAATTACTTTACAACTTGTTATTACCCATTGAACCTATTTCTTGGGATCTCCAGTCAGTTAGGTCGGGTTACCATCATGAGTGATTCTCGTTCTAAGGGCAATAGTTTGATACTCCTAGAAGTATGATGGACTTTCTCTCTAGGTAGTCCTTTCGTCAAAGGATCTGCTAAGTTATTCTCAGTGCGTACATGATCCACTCTAACAGCTCCTGTAAAGAGTAACTCTCTAATGGTGTTGTACTTACGACGAATTTGTCGTTCTTACCGTTATAAAAGCGATTCTCAATTTTTGCAATAGCTGCGGTACTATCACAATGGATCAACAGTTTTTCCCATAGGGAAATCTCTGCAAGCAAGCTTCTCAGCCAACTTGCTTCTTCACTAGCTGTTGCTAGTGCTATCATCTCAGCTTCCATAGTGGATTGAGCCAGAATAGTCTGTTTCTTTGACTTCCAAGAAACAGCCCCACCAGCTATGCTAAATATATAGCCACTGGTTGCTTTGGAATCATCTGAAAGAGTGTTCCAATCAGCATCGTTGAATCATTCTAGGACGGCTGGAAACCTTTGGTAATGTAATCCAAGGTTCATTGTTTTCTTAAGGTATCTCATTACCCTTTCAATAGCATGCCAATGCTCCATACTTGGTCTACTGGTAAACCTGCATAATAATCCCACAACATAGGCAATATCGAGTCTAGTGCAATCAATGGCATACCGAAGGCTGCCAATGATGCTAGCATATTCAGCTTGTCTTACACCTTCATAAGTGTTCTTAAAAAGTTTTACAATTGGATCATATGGTGTGCTGGTAGGTTTACAGTCAAAGTATTTATAGTTCTTTAGGATCTTTTCCACATAGTGAGATTGATCCAAAAATATTCCTTCTTTTGACCTAGTAATTTTTTATACCAAGGATTACACTTGCCTCTCCAAGGTCTTTCAGATCAAGGTTGTTACACAACAATGATTTCACATTATTCACAACATGAATGTTGGAACCAAATATGAGTATATCGTCTACATAGACACATATGATAGTATAAATGTCAATTTCTGATTTTTGTAATAAATGCATTTGTCACTTTCATTCACCTTAAACTCATTCGAGACTATTAAGTCATTAAAATTTTCATGCCACTGTTTAGGTGCTTGCTTAAGACCATACAATGACTTATCTAACTTGAAGACCTTATTTTCTTACTTATGTATTACAAAACCTTCAGGTTGTTCCATATAGATTTCTTCTTCCAAATCACCATTTAAAAAGGCAGTCTTAACATCCATTTGATGTACTAATAAATTATGTATCGCAACGATCGATATTAGTACTCTAATGGATGTTATTCTAGTAACAGGTGAAAATGTGTCGAAGAAATCTACATTTTCTCTTTGTCTGAAACCCTTAGCTACAAGGCGAGCCTTGTATTTATCCACTGTGCCATCAGGTTTCAGTTTCTTTTTCAATATCCACTTACAACCAATAGGTTTGCAGCCAGGAGGCAAGTCAGAGTGTCAAGTCTTGTTAGACTCTAGAGAGTCCATCTTATCATTTATGGCTTCTTGCCACAAATCAACATTCAAAGAAGTCAAAGCTTCTTGGAGTGTTGATGGATCTTCTTCTAATGTTAGACCATATAATCAGGTCCATACTCTCTAGTAGCCCTTGCTATCTTACTTCTTCTAGGTTCTATTTCTAACTTATCGTTATTATCATTATTCCTAATCATAGGTATGTCACAAGTTATTGTGCCCCCACTATTCCTCAATTTAAAAGAGAATTTCATTTCATTGAAGTCAGCATCGTTAGACTCAATGATCACTTTGGCGTTAAGGTCATAAAACCCGTACGCTTTGTTGTTTACAACATACCCAATCAATATACATTCATAGGCTCTACTTGCGAGTTTAACTCTCTTGAGGTCTAGTATCCGGACATAAGCCAAACAACCCCAAGTTCTCAAATAAGACAAGTTTGGTTGTCTATTCTTAATAATTTCATATGGGAAATTTTGTTTTTAGTCTTGGGGACTCTATTTGACACATAACATACAGTTAATAAAATTTCACCCCACCAAGAGGGTGCTGCACCAGAACTTAACATAATAGCTACAACTAATTCAGTTAAAGTTCTATTCTTTCTTTCAGCTCTACCATTCATTTCAGGTGAATATGGTGCAAATGCAGTTGTTTCATTAATAATGCTATTTAATTTATAAAAATCATTAAACATGTTAGAGTCATACTCAGTGCCTCTATCGCTTCTGAGTTTCTTTATTTTCTTGTTGAGTTGATTTTCAATTTCAATTACATATAACTTAAACATTTGAAGTGCTTCACTTTTATTTTTCTTAAGATATACATAAGTAAAATCAGAACTATCATCAATAGAAGTGATTAAATAACGTTTACCATTTCTAGTTAACGTTCCATCTAATTCATATATTTCTGAGGGTATTAAATCTAAAGGCTCAGATTCTCGCATAACTGATTTATGTGATTATTTTGAATTTTTTTGCTTGACTGCATGATTCACAAATTTCAAAATCATTTTTAGATAACTTTGGAATTAAACCTAAGCTACTCAAATTT
>NC_032012.1:19706321-19706659 GCF_001865875.1 Lupinus angustifolius
AATTGAAATATCAACATTTAATTTAAATATGCCATCAGTGGCGTACCCTTTCCCAACAAATACCCCATTCCTAGTAAGAGTATACAAGTCTGCTCCTATGGTCTGGGTGAAACCAGCCTTATTAAGAAGAAAACTAGAAACTAGATTCTTCCTCATATCTGGAGTATGCATCACATCTTTAAGAATCAGAGTCTTCCCAAATGTCAATTTCAGCTCCACATCACCAGTTCCAACAACAATAGTGGTGTGGGAGTCACCCAACAACACCTTCTTATCATCAGCATCCGTGTATGTTTTGAACATAGCACGGTCATAGCAGACATGGCGGGATGCGCCAG
>NC_032012.1:19706759-19717860 GCF_001865875.1 Lupinus angustifolius
GACCTGGCTTCCCACATTTAAAGCAGATAAACAGGTTGCCAGAGTCATTCTTAGTGGGTGGCTTAGCATATTGGACCTTTTTGGGGTTCCAATTCTTGTTTCGACTAATGTTCTTAGCCTTATTCCCACTGTAGTTCTAATTCTTGAAGTTAGTGCCAGAAGGCTTTAGAACCACACATAAGAATTTCTTCTTATTGCTATTGTTGGAGACAATCAACACCTCATCTTTCTGATCTTGCTAACGAGTCTCTTCTTCAATACGAAGATGAGTGATAAGAGATTCCAAAGGGATTTCTTTGGTCTTATGCCTCAGAAGGTTTTTGAAGTCCTTCCTGCCATGAGGCAGCTTGTCAATTATGACAGCAACTTAAAATTGCTCATTTAAGGGCATACCATCAGAAATGATTGAAACTCTACTGATTTATCATCAGTCATTTGATACTTGAGGTAGCGGCTAACATCATATTTCTTAGTCCCAGCTTCCTCAGTATCATATTTTTTCTCAAGTGCATACCAAATTAATTTGGCAGACTTGCATGTGCTATAGTAATCATACAGATCATCAGACAACACATTCAGAATGGAGTTCTTACATAAGTAATCACTTTCATTCCAGAGAGCTATTTCAATAGCCAGTTTATCCCTTTCCATTTTTTCAGCCTCATCCGACATCACTAGGATGTCGATTTTCAGATCGTGGGCAACCTTTCTCATAGTGAGGAAAAATTCCATCTTATGTTGCCAACGTTTGAAATTTGTTCCGTCAAACCGAAATGGCTTATTCAGGTCATAGCTGTTCGGTCTAGTAATATTATCTACGAATGCCATTGCAGTCGAAACGTCTTAAAATTGTTGTTACCATAGCTTGCAACAATTCTAAATGTCACGAAATAATACTTACTGGCTGAGTCACGACCAGGTCGCTCTCTTTAAGACGTTTCGTGGCACTGTCCAAAATGTGCAAGCAAACTATCAACCATGTTGTCCCCAGGATAAAACATCCCAGATCTTTGTTATCGAATTCTTAAGTGCCACGAAAAGAAAGGGGGAGAAGGTTGCCGGAAATGCGTCGACGAAATATTAGGGGGCAGAAAAAAAAGTTGAGAGGAAATGCCTTCAACTTGGTGCAAGTTATAATGAAAGGATAAAACCGCTATTTATAACATGAGATTTTTTTCATGTTCCTCATTTCTCCAATGTGGGACTTGAGAGATGTTTTTTTTTTCAAAACTCTTCTATGTGAGACTTAAAAATTGTTTTTTCAAAACTCTTCTATGTAAGACTTTGGTGTTTTTTATATTTCACATTCAAAAGTTCCCACTAATGGTTTTCAACAAATATATGTTCCAACAAACCATGTTCCAACAAAACACTTAGAAAACATGGATACAAAGGTTCATACATGTCAAAAGATTGGTTGAAACAACCTGTATTTATTCAGTCATTTGTTCCAACTTCACTTGTGTATACATCAAACCAAACAGACTTGCCCAAGATATTGTTAATTGACGATATTACTGTTCCAACTCAAGACACCAACCTGTCATATTGAGAAATTACATCTGATAGCTACTTTGACTACATAAAGTATCATGTTATGGGAATTGGAACTTGGAAGGAAACAGTGGTACCTGTGGTGAACAATCATTTGTAAACTCCTTCTGGTCTTGTTAAAAGGGCACATGCTCATAACCTGCAGGTGCATCCATATACCCACTGGAATGAGAAAAAAATTTGTGCCTCAACTTTAATCAAGATCCATATCAAGAGTATGATTACTGGGTCAAGAAGATGAGAGTTGATGGCCTAGTTACAGACTCCACCTTTTAGAGTCAAATTGCTAAAATCTAGGAATTGCATTGTGAGTATAAAAAGTACTTGAGTTCAATGGTGGAGGATTATAGGGACAGGTGGGGGCAGTTGCCCTCCCTGAATTTTTCCCTACTAGAACATATTTGTTGTTCAATAAAATGTGTTGCTCTGTGTGTTATTTGTTGTGATTGATCATATAAATACTTAATTATTAAACTTCTAAATTATAATATACATCTTTCAATCAATCATAACAAATAACACATAGAGTGACATAATTTTTGGAAGAACACATGCACTACATTTACCTACACCCAAATGACGTCTTTATGTATATACTAATTGGACCTCACATATTTCTTTAATTTAATTTTAAGCTTAATAAATAAATATGGTCCAACTTGTGTGTCATTCTAAAAATTATACATAATAGATCTAATTCTTTACACTTAATGAAAGAGATTATGTATGTATTGATAATATATATCTTATGAATGCTTTTAAGTCATTTGATATTGATAATATATATATTTTTGTCTAACAATTATATTATTGGTATCGTTAGTCATTTGATTTTAACAAGCAAGAGAAGATTAGTTTGAGATGTCAATTTCAACATTTTATTATTGGTATCGTTAGTCATTCAAGTTTAAAAAACTTTCAACAATATGTCATTAGTTATATCTTGTTTATCAAATTGTTCGTCTTATCTTAACTATTGTTGTTCAACTAACATAAATATCATTTTTAACAACAAAAACAAGTAAACAAAATTAGGTAGGAAGATAAAAGATGAATTTATTGCAGACAACAAAATGACTAATATTGAAAAGGAAATAACTGAAAATTTTAGTTATAATCTAATAATGTATATTTCTTTATATTTTTTGTTACGGAATTAATTTTAATTATAATTTGCAATCAAATTTTGTTGCCCCTCCTAAAATTTTGATCAAGATCTGCCACTGCCTGAGTTGAAGAACCTCATTAATAACCTGGCTATCCTTTGAAAATGAGAGCTAAATATTGAGGATGGGAACAGGGGAATTAATAAAAAATCAACTCAACAAATAAATACTTTTGAATCAACAAAAATCAAACCAATTAATTAATTAATTTTTGAACCAGAATTACTTAGTTTTGATTTCTCTATTGCACCAAGGGATATGTAGGAGTAAGATAATATCTTGTCACATACAAATACAAAAAATAAAAATGTTTTGTTTTAGTAATCAAAATTTAAATAAATAATTTTATTAAAGGTATAAAAATCCATGTAGTTAGTAAGATATCATTTTAATACGGGCGAACATGATGATAATACCTTCCTCGACCAGTAATCGACTCCCGAACTTAGAATCTTTGTTTAAAAGACCATATTATCCTAATTAGGCATAAAAGAGAGTTTTCTATATTTTAACCGCAAAAAACGTAGTGACGACTCCAAATCAATCAGGAGAGATAGAAACCAAGTTCGCCTCTTCCTAAGTCGCACAGCCAGTTTTCCAACCAAAAATCTGGTCACAAAATTTATTTAAGCTAAAGACCCCAGGCTGGTTATGGTGTAATGTTCTTTTGTACACTTATAATTCTAAAATAGGAAGTCAAAATGGCCTATGGATAAGAAATGATTACACATGACATTATGACGTTTCTGGTTTGAAAAGAATATTTCTTTTATTCCAGGGTTTGCAGTACTAAAACTTATCTCTGTATTGCTATTTTGTTACTTTGTTAGACAATTTTGCATCTTTGTTAAGAGAAATGTTCTCTTCAATATTTGTCATTGGAAATGTTTATGATAAGTATATGGCAATGCATTTTGGTTAGAACCTGTGGTATGTTTCTGATTTCAAAATGTCAAGGTGAACATTAAAGCTTTTGCAAGGCATTTTGAGTAGAAGTTAATCTAACATACACTTTGGCTAATTTCTAGCATATGTGAACGTTTGGAGAAAGATTTTCCTTGATTGAATATTGGCTAAAAGAAAAAGATAATGAAAAGACTTTTTTGAGCCTAGCAAAAAGGAAGTGACTAAAAATCATCTTGAAGAAAGGGAGAATTTCTAGCCAATTAAAAGGAAGTGGTAATGGTGAAACCAACATTAATGTTCTTTTCCTTTGACCACATAATCTTCAAGAGCTTTGGCTATAAATAGGAATGCTCCATGCCATTGTAAGACACACCAAATACTTAGCTTATTGCATATTCTCTCTTCTTGTTCCCTTGTTATAATTGTGTGAAAAATACTTGAGTGAGAGTGAAATTGGGTGTACTTGGATTTTGGAAAGTGAGTGAAACACTTGTAGTTCTCTTTTATCATAGTGGAATAATCCTTGTTGCTCTCCAGCTGTGGACGTGGGCAAATTGCCGAACCACATTAAATTATCGGTGTCATTTTCTCTATTATATTTTCTCCATGGGTCTTTCGCTACAACAAACTAGTATCAGAGCTCGTAGAACTCTAGCATGCTAAGCCGTACGATCTAAAAGAAAATTCTGAGTATGCTCTATATTCGCAGCATTGTCTGATCTTACACACCAGAAAAGAATTGTTCTTATTACTAGAAAAGCATAATAGTGTGAAAGTGCATGTCTTGGAAAGTTCTATCTTAGGAAAGACCTGGTATTTAAACGTGTTTGTTAAGACCTACCTCTCTTTCCTGGGAACTTTCCTGGTGTATGTTCACGGACTACGATATTGTTTTGGTATACGGTTATTATGGCGAATGCTAAATTTGATTTGGAGAAAATGATTTCAACCTCTAGCGATTGAAGATGAAAGCTCTACTAGTTCATCAAGACTTGGGCAGAGCCTTGGAAGGTAGAAACAAGTTACCACAGAGTCTGACTGAGGACGAGAAGGATGAAAACTTGGAAAAAGCACATAGTGCAATTTTGTTGGGTTTGGGAGATGAAGTTCTACGAGAAGTGTTAGATGAAACTACAACTGCTTCATTATGGTTGAAGTTGGAAAGCCTGTACATGACGAAATCACTCACCAACAGGCTATATTTAAAAAAAATAATATATACTCTTGAAATGTAGGAAGGAAAGCCCATAAAATATCATCTACATGAATTTAAAAAAAACTATTCTTGATCTAAAGAATATTGATGTTAAAATTGAAGATGAAGACCAAGCAATTCTTCTACTATGTTCCCTTCCAAGTTCTTATGAGCACTTCATCAACATCATGATGTATGGTCGAGAAGATCTGACCTTAGAGAAGTAAAGGTGGCGTTGCACTCGAAAGAAGTGAAGAAAAGAGTATCAGTTTCGCGATCTGAAGTCTCAGGTGAAAGTCTCTTTGCTAGAGGAAGAACAGAGAGGCGAAATCAATTTGGTGAAAGAGGGAAATCTAGGTTCAAGTCTAAAGCAAAACCTATAAAGTATAAATGCTTTCATTTTCACAAGGAGGGGCATATAAGAAAGAATTATCTAGAGCGCAAAGGCAAGGAAAAGATCTATGAATATGGAGATGCAGCTGTAACAAATGACTATGATAGTGCAGATGCACTAATAGGAATGTTGACAAATGTAAGGCATGTTCCAGAATTGAAGAAAAATCTGATTTCCTTGGGAACACTAGATTCAAAAGGTTATAGTTACAAAGGTGAAGGTGGAGTTATATCTAAAGGCGTTATGGAGAAAATACCCATTGCAGATAATCCAGTGAACATGAAGACGAAGCCAGTTCCAACTACCAAGTTCAGACATTATCTAGACTTGATTAATATTCAGAATCTCTAGTGAGCATGAAGAAAAGTAGCAGGAGAATAACTATGATAGTTTTTTAGCCAAGGTGGAGATTTATTGAATATTGACTAAAAGAAAAAGATGATGAAAAAACTTTCTGGAGCTAAACAAAAAAGAAGTGGCTAAAGATCATCTTGAAGAAAGAGATAATTTCTAGCCAAGTAAAAGGAAGTGACTATGGTGAAACCAACATTAATGTTCTTTTCCTTTGGCCACATAATCTTCAAGAGCTTGACTATAAATAGGAATGATCCATGCCATTGTAAGACACACCAAATACTTAGCTTAGTGCATATTCTCTATTCTTGTTCTCTTGTTATAATTGTGTGAAAAATACTTGAGTGATAGTGAAATTGGGTGTACTTGAGTTTTGGGAAGTGAGTGAAACACTTGTAGTTCTCTTTTATCATAGTGGAATAATCCTTGTTGTTCTTCAGCTGTGGACGTAGGCAAATTGCCGAACCACATTAAATTTTCAGTGTCATTTTCTCTATTATATTTTCTCTATGGCTCTTCCGCTACAACAATTTTTGACAACTACAGTTTTAATGCTCAGGGCTGCATCAAAATTGATACGACGTTTGAAGGGCTTTTTATAAAACTGAGCATTGTTGAGTTTGATGAAACAAATTATATTGACAAGCGCACTGGATTTTGGAACTGTTTGTTTTATAACCTATATAATTAACGGAAAGTAATAACATACAAGTCACTTCCTATATAAAATAAATAAAACCAACTAGCTTTTTGTTTCCTCCTTTTGCCTCTACTTGCTTTAATTATATTTTTTGAGGTTTATAATTGGTGACATAGTCTAGTTTTACTTTTTGAGCTTTTCTGTTTCTCCCATTATACTAGTTGAAATGAAGTCTCCTGCCTATTCCTTTTGCTCCTGACAAGAAATTGTTTATCTTTTAATGCAGAAACGGGATGACAATTCCCTACAACATGGTCATTCAGAGAAAGTAGCTTCATATTATGATGACTTATTGACTCTGGAGGTAATTGTGATAAATATATTATTCTATTTCTAAGTTGTAACCCTCTCTTGCAGTCTTGCATCTTTAGGGGATGAAGTATTCAGATATATTTTCTGGATTATAAACACTTTAAGCTTCAGTACTTAATTAGTTTCACCACTTAATGTAACTAAGGCTTTGCTTTTGTATAAACTCTTCAGGTTAGCAAAAGATTTAATGTTCACTTTAACCCAAAAAAAATGAAGCTTATTAATATGTGTTTTAAATTGTGCAATTGTCGTACCATTTATGGAGTAAGTAAATGAGATAAAATCTAAGTGATTTACTACTTGAAATGTAGTAATTATTTTGTTGATTTGTAACATGAGTTTTTAAATAGTGAGTTTGGAGATTTCATAAAAAAGAGTTCAAGGGGAAGGAGACCTTCAACTACATATATAGAGAAGAGAGTCAATAAAGAATTTGTTGATTGCTTTCGGAGGAGGCGTGAGATGGTAGTAACACTATCATGTTACTTTTTATTTATTTAGAAAAACTCAATTTTGAATTAATTTGTCACTCATAAAAGGAAGGATGAAACATTTATAAATGAAGCGACAATGATTGTAGCGGTATGTTCAATCTAATTAAGTAATCTTGTTTGCATGCATTGAATTTTAATCTTCAAATTTTTACAATTGGTAATATTTTTGCATGCATGTAGGAACAAATTCAAGAGGCTTTGACTCAAATCAACATTGATGAATCTAAAGTTTCTCCTCATGATTCAGTTGGTAGAGTGATGGGACCAGATCACTCTAGGAGAGTGCTAACCATGGGTATAGGAGTAGTTCTTACGAATACGTATAGGAATACAAGACTTCGAGTTTCTGATTTGAGCCACTCTTCATCATTTGTTGCCGCATCTCCATCTTCTAACGATTGGCAAGAGAGATCCAACCATTTGGAATCAGGATTTAAGTCCTACATCATTATGAAAGAATGAGGGATCCCTAGAGAAATAGTACCATTTTTTGCCTAGAGAATTGATGCTATTTTTTGCTTCATCCATTTGTTGTTGTTTGCTTTGGATGTATTTTGAGATTTTTAGGCAATTTAGAGTTAATAGTAAACTTTTATCATAGAAGACCAATTTATTTTTTGACAATGGCTTTTGATAAAAATGGGTTACAAAAACATGTTTTTCTTTATATTTTGATTGGTTGGTAGAACAATTTGATATCCAAAAACAATTGTTATTACTTTCTAATAAAGATATCTAAATCCCAAAGAGAATGTTTGGGTAGTGAAACTTCTTTATTAGTCAAATATGAAAACATGGTGGAAGCAACAATATTCTACTAAACTAGGAAGAATTGATTGAGTTGAAGAATTTTGCTTGCATAAGCACACCTCAAGTACTTCGAAAATTTAATTAAATTGTCTATCTACAAATTCTCAATATTATTTTGCCTACATGTTGTTGTTAAATTATACATGCTTAGTTAGTGTATATAATGATGCCGAAATTATCAATGCTTTTTTTTATTGTTCCAACTAAATGTTTTTATTTTATTATTTTAGGAAAATGATGATGCAAGTATACCTCATACACCTTTAGGTGCAAGAGGATCATATGTTGCTAATAACATTTAGGATATTTGTTATGTAGTTTGTTTTTAAAGTGTCATATGAGACTACGTTTAGTTGTTTTGAGATTTTATGGTGTATTTGGATTTATAATAAAGAATGAATTATAACTCTTTCAACTATGTTACGCTACTTTGGTTATTTGCAATGAAATTTTATTATTCCTAAGAAAATTTGTATTTAATATTGTATATTTAAATAATAATTATAAATTAATGAGATTAAAGCTGTGAAAACTATGAAATTAAATTGATGTTGAAAATATAAAACCTCTTCAAAAACACTTTTGGTTGTCATAATCGTTACGGTTTTTGAAAACTCCCCTAGTTATATTGTAGAGGTTAAAAACCTCCGCTTATAGCATAAAAAACTTTCACTAAATAAAAATTATGTTGTAGTGAATGGAGGCACACAACTTGCCACACCTTACCTAGAATTGGCTCTAATCATCATCCTATGATGTTGTGCTACTCTAATGCTTTTTCCAATAAGCAAGTCCCTTTTAGGTTCCATAAAATGAGGCTGCAACATCCTCACTTGAAAAGAGTTGTTGAGGAAACCTGGAATCTAGAGGTTGTTGGCTACCCAATGTTTATTCTATCTAAAAAACTTAAGATTTTAAAGAATGGATTGATAGCATGGAATATAGATGCGTTTGGAAACATTCATCATACGGTTCAAAATGTGATGGCCTCGGTTGAGACTATTCAACAAAGTATCAATGATTTGGGTAAGGACCATGCCCTCTTGGATCAGTAAGATTTTGCTCAAAAAGAGCTTATGCATGCTTTAAAATTGAAGAAGAATTCTGGAGCAAAAAGTCAAGACTAAATTGGCACACGAGTTGGGATAGAAACACTAGCTATTTTCACAAAATTGTAAAAGTCAGACATGCTACAAAATCTATGAGTTTTCTAAGCAATGGTGAGAATATATTGTTGGACCATCATGACATTGTCAATCATGTTCTGTCCTACTTCACTGATTTGTATGACTCAAAGAACTGCACTCAACCTAACAAACTTATGCATTATGTGATTCGTAAATTCATCATAGAGGGGGACATTCACATGCTACCCAAGATTCCTTTTCCCAAAGAGATCAAGGTTGTAGTTTTTACAATGAATGATGATGAGGATGTTAGAATTTCTGACAATTTATGGGTCACAAATATAATTCTATAATTGTGTTATGGCCATTATGTAATTAGCCAAAATATAAAATGATCTTAAGTAATTAATTTGGTGGCTAAGGGCATATGTGTCATGAAATAATAATAAGTGTAGATACCTTCAGGCAATTTCTGATTTGATGAAGGGACTGAATCAAAATTATTGCAACTAAAATAGCAACCACTACGGGTTACTTTTATGGGTTATGGTCCCCATTTGTAGAGCAACAGGTTTTCAAGTGTAAGGTTAAGGAGAATAAGGGTTGATTAGGATAGTGTTATCCATAAGGACAAACACTATCAAGTCATCCACATATAAGGAACCATAGGGTTACATCTCCTAAGGCTAAACATCACTCTCCCTAACACACACTTTCAAGAAACTAAGGTATTATCTCATTCCCCTCTAGAGAGAACTAAAGGAAAACCGTAAGGCGCTCTATCATCTGGAAGATCATCGCACCCTCATACCTTCAAGATCCCGGAAATGGCTCAACAAGGTATGTTCTTCTTCTTCACCATGAACTCATTTGGGGTTTCTTCGGTCTGGACCATGGATGTTCCATTTGGGTGTATGTATGGGCATACACATTCGGTTGTGGGAACAAAGCCATGGTCATAAGGACTTCCGCATTCACTATATGGATTTCGGATGGAGAAGGAATTTCTCCAACAAACAGGAGTACCGCCTACCCTGCTGGTTTGATTGAAGATGTCTTGGTTCGGGTTGGTGAACTTATTTTTCTGACTGATTTTTATATTCGTGATATGGAAGAGAGATCCTTTCGTAATTCCTATCATTTTGGGGAGGCCATTTTTAGAACAGCCTGAACCAAGATAGATGTCCATGTTGGAACATTATCTATGGAGTTTGGTGATATTGTGACAGAAATCGCACTTTTCATGTTCTACTGCAGTGCTCTCGCTCAAGCGAGAGGAAACAGAGGCAAATCGCCTTTAATTGGGCTCAAGCGAGATTTGGCTCGCCCGAGCGAGATTCGGCTCACCCAAGCGGGAATTTTTTTTTTCATTTATTATTTTTGGGACTTCAGTATCTTTGTGCATTGATTTTAATGTTGTTTGGTTGTCCATTAAGGTTGTCTGTTATTTCAAGTGAGCCAAATGAAGTGAAATGTCGCCAAAGTGACCTCTTTCATGGATATAACTCATGAGGAACATTGGATGTAAGTGTGTGTGGTCATTCATACGAGTATTAGCTGGCCCAAAGGAAAGTTAATATTTGGCCGAAGATCATACACACCTGTGATGATAAACATGTCATAATTCTAAAGTTTTATACGTGTGACTGATGAATCAATCCAAAGAGGGATTCGTCAGTTGACATGCCTTATTATGAATGTTTGATCATTACAACAAGAGTACCACTTGCAGTTGATATCACTGTCCAAAGACTTGATATTGATGGTGCACTAGGTATCTTGATTTAGATATACATTGTTTTGAGCACAATGATAATTTTGGGCTGTGAGCATATTTTAATATTTTGTCTTTTGTTTCAATCAGCTACATCAATTGCTTCTATATCTGCAAATTTGAATTCGGTTCCGGCCCTTAATGGTGAAAATTTTAAGGATTGGAAAGAGAACATGGAAATTGTTCTTGGCTGCATGGATCTGGACTATGCATTAAGGGTAGAGCAACCCCCTTCTCCTTTGGAATATAGTTCCTCTGAAGAAAGGAAGGATTATGAGACGTGGGATCGCTCTAATCGCATGAGTCTAATGATCA
>NC_032012.1:19717960-19718612 GCF_001865875.1 Lupinus angustifolius
CTTGCTGAGATTGAAAAGCGCTTTGCAAAGAGCGATAAGGCGGAAACAAGTACTCTGTTACAGAACTTGATTTCCATGAGGTATCAAGGCAAGGGAAACATAAGGGAATACATTATGGGAATGTCCAACATCGTTTCAAAACTTAAGGCCCTTAAGCTTGACATGTCGGAAGACTTGCTCATTCATTTGGTCTTACTCTCTCTTCCTGCACAATTGAGTCAGTTTAAGATTTCTTATAACTGTCAAAGGGAGAAATGGACTCTTAATGAGCTCATTTCATTTTGTGTGCAAGAAGAGGAAAGATTGAAGCGAGAGAGGACTGAAAGTGCCCATTATGTTACTACCTCTAAAGACAAGGGCAAAAGGAAAATCACTTCAGAGCCCAAGAATTAAGCTGCTAAGGGTTCAGTGCAAAAGAAATAGAAGGAGGATGATGTTTGTTTCTTTTGCAAAGCAACTGGACATCAAAAGAAGAAATGTGTAAAGTATCACGCCTGGTGTGCTAAGAAAGGTACATTTCTTGCTTTGGTTTGTTATGAGGTTAATTTAACTTCAGTACCTGGAAACACCTGATGGTTAGACTCCGGTTCAACTTCTAACATCAGTGTTTCAATGCAGGGTTGCCTGAGCTACCGAAAGCCTAATCATGTTG
>NC_032012.1:19718712-19746212 GCF_001865875.1 Lupinus angustifolius
TGGGCCATTCCCTATGACTTCCTGGAATGGTCAACGATATTTCATATCATTCATAGATGATTATTCTCGTTATGCATACATTTTTCTAATTCATGAAAAGTCCCAATCGGTGGACGTGTTCAAAACTTTTAAGGCCGAGGTTGAAAATCAACTTGAAAAAAGGTTTAAGTGCGTTAGATCTGACCATGGTGGTGAATACTACGGTAGATATGACGGTTCAGGTGAACAACGTCCAGGGCCTTTTGCCAAATACCTAGAGGAATAAGGTATAGTCCCACAGTACACCATGCCAGGATCGCCTAGCATGAACGGTGTGTCTGAAAGATGAAACCGGACTCGTAAGGACATGGTAAAGAGTGTGATTTGTCACTCTACCTTACCAGAGTCACTCTGAGGAGAGGCACTTAAGACATCAGGTTATATTCTTAATAGGGTACCAACTAAGGCAACTGCCAAAACACCTTATGAGCATTGGACTGGGCGAAAACCAAGTCTAAAGCATTTTCATGTGTGGGGATATCCAGCTGAGGCAAGGCCTTATAGGCCTTATGAGAAGAAATTGGAATCTCGTACAGTAAGCAGTTAATTTATTGGTTACTCTGAAAAATCAAGGGGCTATAAATTTTATGATCCAAATTTAAAATCCATATTTGAGACGAGTACAACCGCGTTATTTGTGGATATTGAGTTTGAAGGGGAAGATAAGGTTATATACTTTGTCTTAGAGGAAGAATTTGTATCAATTCCAAATGCGATTCATATGGTTGCTTTTGATGAAGCAAATTTGGAACCTTTTCAAGACATAGCTGATGAAGCTTTCCATGCTCAAGATGAGTTGGTAATTCATGAAGGACAAACTCAAAATGATTACATTTGCTTTCTTTTGGAACATGAGGGTGATGGCTTAATGGACAATGATCCATTAAACGTTCGTGAAGCCATCCAAAGTTCCAATTCGGAAAAGTGGATTGAAGCAATGAAAGAGGAGTATAAATCCATGCAAGACAATAAAGTTTGGGAACTTGTCCCATTACCAGAAGGTAAGAAACCCATTGGTTGCAAATGGATTTTTAAGACCAAGCGGGATTCTAATGGTAATGTGGAGAGGTATAAGGCACGTCTTGTAGCTAAGGGTTTTACTCAGAAGGAAGGGATTGACTATAAAGAGACTTTCTCTCCGGTTTCATCGAAAGACTCTCTTAGGACAATCATGGCTCTTGTAGCACATTATGATTTGGAGCTTCATCAGATGGATGTCAAAACAGCTTTTCTAAATGGAAACATTAATGAAAAGATTTATATGGTGCAACCAGAACACTTTGTAACGGGAGACCGAAAGAATATGGTTTGCAAATTGACAAAATCCATCTATGGGCTAAAACAGGCGTCTCGTCAATGGTACCACAAATTTCATGAGGTGATTCTCTCTTTTGGTTTTGAGATGAATTCAGTTGAAGATTGTGTGTATCACAAGTTCAGTGGGAGCAAGTATATTTTCTTGCTCTTGTATGTGGATGACATACTGCTTGCCACTAATGATGTGGGTACCTTGTTAGAAACCAAGACATTTCTATCCAGTAATTTTGAAATGAAGGATCTTGGTGAAGCTTCATTTGTATTAGGAATCCAGATACACCGAGACAGATCTCGGGGTATTCTTGGATTATCACAAAAGAGCTATATAGAAAAGGTGCTCAAAAGGTATGGCATGCAGGACTGTAAAGTAATGGATACTCCAGTTGCTAAGAGAGACAAATTTAGTCTCAGTCAGTGCCCTAAAGGAAATCTGTAAATTCAGGAAATATAAAAGATCCCTTATGCATCAGCTGTAGGGAGTCTTATGTATGCTCAAGTATGTACGCGTCCAGATATATATGTACGCGTCCGGATATAGCGTTCATAGTTGGGGTTTTAGGCAGATATATGAGTAATCCAGGAATGGACCATTGGAAAGCAGCCAAAGGGGTCATGAGGTACTTAAAGAGAACAAAAGACTATATGCTCACATATAGGAGATCAGACCAATTAGAGATCATTGGGTATTCTGACTCCGATTTTGCGGGATGCCAAGATAGTAGACGATCTACTTCAGGCTATGTTTTTCTGTTAGCTGGTGGTGCGGTTTCTCGGCATTCTGCCAAGCAAAACCTTGTAGCTTCATCCACCATGGCAGCAGAATATATAGCATGTTATGAGGCATCACTTCAGTCATCATGGTTGAGAAATTTTGTCACTGGGCTGCGGATTGTGGAAAGGATTGAAAGACCACTAAAGTTATACTGTGACAATAATTCAGCCGTTTTGTTCTCCAACAACAATATGAGTTCGGCAAAGTCGAAACATATCGACATTAAGTTCCTAGTTTTTAAGGAGAAGGTACAGAGTGGACAGCTTTCCATAGAACATTTAGGCAGTAACTACATGATTGCGGATCCTCTTACAAAGGCTATCACACCCAAGGTCTTTCATGAGCATTTTGCTCACATGGGTGTTCTACAGTGTGAGGATATTTTGGTTTAGTGGGAGTTAGATTGTGCACAACTTTTATCATGTTCTATGTAATTTCAGTATTTTGTATGAATACTTTGTATTCAAACTTCAGTTGATTAATCATTCAGTTTGGTATTCTGTCATTATACTTTGTACAATAAAGTTTTTATGTTATTGTTAAGGATCTCACTAAAGTTAAGTAGGACCAGTTGAAAATTGACATGTACAGATCATATTCATGTAATTTTCATGCTACACATTTCATGATGTATCTATGTCATTTAGTTGTGTCAATGTTGGTGATCATTGTTGAATTAGCCATGATTGATATGGCGAAGTCGTGATTTGATATGGAGACAGGACTGATGGACGAGATAATTTGGGTATGCCTAAGTCATAATGGCAATATTTAAGAGCGCATTAAGGATAACACGTACAGAGAATCATATGTGTGACTAGTGGGAGATTGTTAGAATTTCTGACAATTTATGGGTCACAAATATAATTCTATAATTGTGTTATGGCCATTATGTAATTAGCCAAAATATAAAATGATCTTAAGTAATTAATTTGGTGGCTAAGGGAATATGTGTCATGAAATAATTTTAAGTGCATATACCTTCAGACAATTTCTGATTTGATGAAGGGACTGAATCAGAATTATTGCAACTAAAGTAGTAACCACTACGGGGTTACGTTTATGGGTTATGGTCCTCATTTGTAGAGCAATAGGTTTTCAAGTGTAAAGGTGGAGGAGAATAAGGTAGGATGAGAATAGTGTTATCCAGAATAGGATAACACTATCCACTCATCCATAAGGGCTTATAAGGCATAAGGATAAGCCTCCTCCAACTAACCTCAAAGCAACACTTTTCAGAAACTAAGGTATTCTCTCATTCCCCTCTAGAGAGAACTAAAGGAAAACCATTCGGCGCTCTATCATCTGGAAGATCATCTCACCCTCATACCTTCGAGATTCCGGAAATGGCTCAACAAGGTATGTTCTTCATCTTCACCATGAACTCATTTGGGGTTTCTCCGGTCTGGACCATGGATGTTCCATTCTGGTGTATGTATGGGCATACATATTAGGTTGTGGGAACAAAATCATGGTCATAAGGACTTTCGCATTCACTCTATGGATTTCGGATGGAGAAGGAATTTCTCCAACAAATATGACACTGAGGATCATAGCCTTGATGGTTTTGGAGGATGTTTTTTTCAAGAATTTTGGGATATTGTTGGTCTGTATGTTTGTAAATCAGTTTCTCAGTTTTTCACTCAGGGTTGGTTACTCCCTAGTCTTAATTCCAACTTTGTGTTTCTAATTCCTAAATTCCCTAGGGCAAAAAAAATTGAGGACTTTAGGCACATTTCTTTAGCAAACTTTCAATTTAAAGTTATAACCAAAGTCTTGACTGATAGGCTTGCCATCATTACTCCTAGGATTACCTCCAACCATCAAAGAGGCTTCATCAAAGATAGGCACTACATGGCTGCATTTGTATAGTTTCTGAAGCTATTAATCTCGTTGATCACAAGACATTTGGTGGTAATTTGGCTATCAAGTTGGATGTTAAAAAATCCTTTGACACAATTGGTTGAGTCTTCTTGAGGACACCCTTAAAGCTTTTGGTTTTGATAACATATTCATCAATTGGATAAGTATAATCCTTTAATATGCTAAGTTATCAATATTTGTGAATGAGTAGAATGTTGGTTTCATTAAGGTGATCCCCTGTCTCCCCTTCTCTTATGCTTGGCTGAAGATGTTCTAAGTAGAGGCTAACAATGTTGCTTAAAGATGAAAAATCAGCACCATTTCTGGTTCTAGAAAAGTTCAATCACCTAGCCATGTCCTCTATATTGATGATATTTTGATTTTCTACTCAAGCATCAAAAGAAAACTTCTGGATTTAAAGGATTTGATCTTAATTTATGCTCAAGCTTCTGGGCAAAATCTCAATCTTAGCAAGTATAAATTGTTTTCCACTCATGACTCTACAAGCAAAACTATTAATTGATCTTCCAACTTGGGTTTTAATGCTGGTCATTTGCCTTTCACTTACTCGGGGGTTTCTATACTCAAAGGCAAGGCTAGACCTATTCATCTACAAACTATAGATGACAAGATTGTCAACAAGATATCTATGTGGAAAGGCTATTCACCTTCAATTATGGCAGAGTTGAGCTTGCCAAGTCTATAATTCACAGTATGCTAATTTATAGCGTTCATATTTATTCTTGGCATGTTAAATTGATAAAGGTTGTGGACAATAGCATCAAAAATTTCATATGGTCTGGTGACACTAAGGTGAAAAAGTTGGTGACTGTTGCTTGGCATCAAGTGTACAATCCAGTGAAGGAGGGATGTTTGGGTTTGAGATCGATCTCAACTCTGAATTAGGCTACTATTCTTAAACTGGCTTGGGAGATGCAATCTTCTAGACATGAATGGGTCAGCTTCTATAGGCACATATTTTATAGAGCTAGCAGACCTACTACTAGTTATATTAAATCCTTTATTTGGTGCGAAATTAAAAAAAAATTGGCACATTGTTTCTATAATTCCATCTGGCTAGTGGGAAATGGAAGACATATTAGCTATTGGTTGGATAATTGGCTTGGCTCTTCCCTGGCTGATTCCTTAAGCATCATTGCTCATATTCACTTTTCCCTATCAACCATTGTTGTTGATTTCATTCATGAATCAAAGTGGATAATTCCAACTTGGATGGTTGTGCTGCACCCTGAAATCTCTAATTCAATTGTCAAAATTCCTATTTCTTTGGAAAGACATAATGATTAGCTTGCTTGGAAGCACACAAATGATGGAGTTCTAACTATGAAAGTTGCTTACAATTTCATTAAACCTTGTATGAATCAATTAAATTGGTGTAAGTTATTTTGGTCTATTTCTATCCCTTCTACAATGTATTTCATCCCATGGAGACTTTACAAGAATAAAATGTCAATAGATGACAACTTGCAAAAAAGGTCTTTCTTTGGCTTATATTTGCAAATTGTGTCTAGCAGATGCTGAATCTTATAATCACATATTTTTCAATTGTCCATTTGCAATTTCTCTATGGAATTGGTTAAGAAACTTGATTGGTTCCCCCTGGTCAGATCCTCTATTGTCAATATCTTGCTTGTAGTAGAAAGTGGAGTCCTCAGCTAAAGGAAGTGGCAGCTCCTATTATTTTAAATATTGACTCAACAATTTGGCTATGCAAGAATAATATCATATTTGAGAATATGAGAATATCCCTCTATCAAGTCATTGCTAAAATTATTTTGGACACTACTCTAACTAGAAATTTATCTAAGTTGTGTTCTAGGCCTTCTCTAACTGAGTTCTCCATTCTTAGAGTATTCAATGTTTCTAGAAAATCCAGTAATGCTCCTGTAATTTCTATAGTTATTTGGCATCCTCCTCTAATTGGTTGGACAAAAAATAATGTAGATGGTGAAGCTCATGGTTCTCCTGGGCATGCTGGGGGAGGGCATTTTTAGAGACAATTTTGGTATATTCTTGGGATGTTTTACAACTTCTATTGATATTCAGGATTTTATTTAAGTAGAAGTGCTTTCTTCTATTTTAATTTTGAAGCTAGCTCACTCAAAGGGTTGGAATGCTATTTAGTTTGAGTGTGATTCAAGCATGGTGGTGGACATATTCAATGGAAAACGTTTTGTTCCTTGGAAGTTAAGGTATTCATGTAATCAATGTTGTGTTTTAATCAACTCAATGGAGTTTAAAATTTCTCATACTTTCATAAAGGGGAATACTTGTGCTGACAAACTACCTTTAGGGTGATATCGAGATTGATTATTGGTGGGACTCTATCCCTGTTTTTCTGTTGGCTGAGTACAATAGGAATATCCTCAAATTGCCTAACTACAGATTTAAACACTTGTAATCTTGCCTTGGCTCTCTAGTAATTTGCTTCTCCTTTTCTAATAAAATTGTGGGTGTGTTGCCACCCTTGCCTTAAAAAAAATCATAGCTAAAATCTAACATCGAAGGATATAATCTTTGCACACCCCAGGGAGGAGGAAGAACATCAAATTGGTGAGGCTCTCTTAAACCCGACCAAACAAAATAATAAATCATATTTTCACAATCATGTGTCATGACTTAACACTAAGCCATTTATACAAAAAATGAAATGTAACAATAAGCAGTTGTGCCTAATTTCAAGTCTTTGTTCACTATAACTTCTAAAGTTTCAATATATAGCTTCATATAAAACTATATTCATTAAAGAAAAGTGATATCGTTCTGAATAATAAGGATAGTAAATTTGATAGCATGATAATAGAATTCATCAAGAAACAAAGTAATATTCAATTATAAGCATGCTTTCAAATACACTTTCACAAACGCTTCCTTCTTAGATCTAAGCCACCCAGTTTGACTTCTGACACGTCTCTTTTGGATACTCCACACGTACTTATTGTCTATTCCCAGCTGAATCTTGCCCTCAACTAAGACCTTTATGAAATGGTGAAGAATGTACAACCTAACCTGGGTTGGGACAATTTTTTTTTCTAAACTCCTCAAATTTGTTGTGTCAACACCGTTTCAAGTTAGAAGCACCTAAAATGTGCATATATGAACATGTAACACTCAATCTCAAACCTAATCAGAAAATCTCACAAGACCTAATAGAAAATGTGGATTTATGCAAGGCTTGTATGAAAAAGAATTTTACAATTGAATGCTCAAAAATTACTTCCAAAGAAGCTTTTTTTCTTCTAATCCCTCTTATGCGCAAGAAACACTTAAACTTTTGCAGAACACTATTTTTTAGATAAACTCTTGAATTTTTTTGAATCTCTCCCATATTACACATGGGTAAAATTACAGCTTTTATAGTAATCTGATCTTAATCGATCGTCAATAAACTTAATCAATCAATTGTTTGTTAAAAATAACATATTTTCTTTAGTAAGCCTATTTAATCGATTAAACTTTTGGTATAATTGATTAACGAGGCTAAGAGCTTCAAACCAATAGCTGTTGTAATTCAATTAATTGATCCATAAAAATACTTAATCGATTAACGTGTTCTAAAGACCACTTTAATCAATTAATCAGTTTTAACCAAAAGTTTAGATTCCAATTATGCAAGGTAAAACCTTATAAATGATGTATGCTCATGTAATGAATGATTTCAAAAAGATATTTAGTTTTAATGCACTGAAATCATGTATGCTCAAGTGAAGTGCATGCATACTGTCTATTAAGGATGGATGATTCTGATTTTTAAGTTTTATTTATCTTTTAAGCTTTGTGAGATTCTCATACTAGGTCTACCTAACCTAGACTCGAACAAGGCAATCATCTTAGGACATCTAAAAATAAAAAGACTTTCCTAATTCTAGATAACCTTGAGTCTTCGGCTTGTTGTTTGATAAGTTGCGTCAATCTTCAAGCTTTACTAAATTTGTTGTCTTCATCAGAAATTTGTTGTAGAATGCACTTGTAGACTTTGACTCCTCTTGTAATATCAATGTCCCCCTTTTTATGATGACAAACGTTTTCTTGCTTTATGCTTTGAAGCTGGATTTTGATCAACGTTTTTTGCTTAGGTTATGAATAAATAGTGTCAATATAGCACAACTGCCCCTCACTCATGATTGAAGATAGGATATGATTATTACGTAAGCATGAATAACAACCTTCAAAAGTTCAAACAACAATTTCTCCTCCTTTTGGCATGATAAAACAAAAATATAAAAAATAAAACCAAAAGAAAGGAAAAATTCTGATTTATGCTGAATTTAATCGATTAAAGGAGTAATTAATGGATTAAAAACAATTTACAAACTTGATCAAGTCCACAACATTTGTATTTATTCGATTAACATATACACTTAATCGATTAATCCTACTTAAATTAACTGTTATAGTTGATAGTGAGCATGTTTTAACAAATCATTCGATTTGAACAATTGAAATATCAATAAATATAATGCAAAGATAATGCAAACACTAAGTTCAACATAATAATTCATGCAAAAGTTCAACCATAAACATAACCAAGTCATAATGTGAACCAACAACAAACCATAACCAAAACAAACATAATCACACATACACACATGCACACTAAAGCTTATTCTAACATAAGCATTTCTAAGCTAAACAACTCTTGAGGTGGATGTGGGGATGGTGGAGTGTCCATCTTCTTCATTAGATTGGCCCATTCAGAGTATAGTAATTCATTTGCAATTGGGTCTTCTTCCTCATCCTCATCAATTAAATTCATATTAACATCAATGTCATAGAGTTCTTGGAGCTTTGCTTGAGATTTAGTCACATCAGCAACCTTAGCATGTGTCATTTGTTGTTGCTTTTGCATAACCTCCAAAGTTTCCAAGATTGGATCGACGTGACTGTTCATGGATTTAAAACCAGAGTCCATATGATCCTTTATTCACTTTTCCACACCAGCAAGCATTGTAGATATGAGGGAGGAAGAGAGATTTATTCTGTGAGATGACCTTTTGGTGTAGATGAACAACCCATTTCACTCATAGTATTTGTGTTTCTGGATTTTGGAAGGATGAATTTTGGAAGAGTTTTGGAAGGGGAATCATAGTTTTGGGGTTTAGGGTTTCAAAGTTTGAAAACACTGAAACTGAACTAAAATCTGTTTTTATTGATGTCGTTAATCAATTAATTTGTAACAAACATTTATTTGAAAAAAAAATTGGAGCTTACATTAATTGATTATAGTATCTCTTAATCGATTAATTTAAAGCAATTTTAAATTTCGGAAGCCCCTGAAACTCTTTTAATTGATAGAAATTATATGTTAATCAATTAACATTGGTTGACTAGCAACCATGACAGATTTTGGTTTAAGTGAGGGATGCTTAGGTATACTTACCATACATAATTTCATTAGAACCTCTTATTTAACTATAATCATGCAGCACACAAATCATGAAAGTTAATTAAGCATGTTAAACATACATTTAAAATTATTTTTCGTATAAGCATATAGGAGATACATGTTAAGGCATATATGAACCTAAAACAAGCTAGGTTAGATATGATTCATCAAGGATTTAAAGTTATCTTCTTAGAACAAAGAATATGTCTCGGGGAAGGGGCTTGGTGAATATATTGGTCAACTGTTTTGAGATCTCTACAAATTCAATTATGCAATCACCTTTTTGCACATGATCCCTTAGAAAATGATGACACATTTCTTTATGCTTAGTACGTGAATGCAGAATGGAGTTCTTTGATAAGTTTATGGCACTCGTGTTATCACACTTGATCAGTATATGATCAAGATTTAGACAGAAGTCTTGCAATTACTGCTTCATCCTAAGGATTTGAGCGCAACACACGCCATCGACAATATATTTTGTTTTAGAAGTTGACAAAGCAACACATGCTTGCTTCTTGTTGTGCCAAGAAACAAGGGAGCTACCTAACAGGTGGCAAGTCCCACATACTCTTGCAATCCAACTTGGACCCAGCGAAGTTAGAATCAGAGTATCCTACCAAAGATAATGAGGCATCCCTAGGATACCAAAGTCCCATTTGTAATGTTCCTTTTAAGTATTTCATGATTCATTTTACAACAATAAGATGAGATTCTTTAGGATTAAATTGATATCTAGCATATAAACATACACTAAACAATATATTAGGACAACTAGATGTAAGATAAAGTAAAGAGCCAATTATGTCCCGATATTTTGTTACCTCAACCAATTTACTCTTATCATCTTTATCAAGATAGCTTGATGACACCATTGGAGTAGAGGCTTCTATTGCTTTGTCCATGACATATTTCCTTAATAACTCCTTGCAATATTTTGACTGAAGCACAAAGATTCCTCTACTCAACTATTTTATTTGTAATCCTTGGAAGAACATCAATTCACCCATCATCGACATTTCGAACTCTCCCTTCATCAAATTTGAGAAATCCTCACAAATAATATTGTTAGTGAGAGTGCAAAGTGTCAAGGATTGCACTAGCAATGTTTTGCCTATGTTCCGATGAAGACAATGAATTAATTAAAGCTTGAAGATGACTCAACAATCAACATGCTCAGAGCTCAAGTGGTGACTTATTAGACTTAGGCTATAATTCTTTATTATCTGTTTAGAAGTCTAAGATGCTTGTCATAGATATTGAGTCTAGGTTAGGTAAACAAAGGTGTGAGTCTCACAAGACTTAATAAAGTAATTAATCCACTAAAATGAGATATCATCTAGTTTATTATCTGTTCATGCATATCATACATGTTATATGTGTATATTAGACATAATATAATTGCTAAAACATGCATAGGAGTTAAGCATAGCATATGAGTAGTTTGCCTTTTGAATCATGTGTTTTAACATGTTGGTTAATCGATTAACATGGTAATTAATCGATTAACTCAACTGTTTTCTGTTTTAAATCATGTTACACTAGTTAATCGATTAACCCCATGGCTTAATCGATTAACGTATCTATTTTCTGTTGTTTCAACTGCATAACTGAAAAAACCATTTTTAGAGGCAAAATTTGTTTTGTATAAATTCTGGCAAATTGCAGAAATGGCTAAGAGTGAAAAACACAGAGAAAAGAGAACTGATCATCATTGTTAGAAACTATTAGAGAGTATTACATTAGGAGAAAGACTAGATCATGCTAAGGCTTTAGTTTTCACATTCATATTGCATGTTTCTTTGAGAAACTTTCTTGCATCATTCTTGTGTTTCTTGGAAAGAAAAGAGATAGTTATTTATGATTGCATAATTTCATCATCCTCATGCATGTAAATTCATATTAGACTTGGAAGTCTTGTGAATTCTTGCTTAGGTTTTAGGCTTTGATCTTTATTGTAATGTCTGAGTATTAAGTACTCATTAATAACTCAAAGCATTGTTATTCAAGGATTGAGAAAATCCCAGTTGCGGTTAGGTAAGGTGTTCTTCACACAAAGATTTGGAGGTCTTGGGATAAAGAGCAATACCTTGGATGGGGCTGAATCGCGGTAAGAAAGGTTTTCTTGGAGGTGGTTTTGGGAAAGGTCAAACAAAAAAGGGTGACAAAGTTCTTTGGGTTCCAAGAAAAGAGGATTCGAGGCTTGTATTTGGAAGCGTGTATGTAACGTACATTGTGTTCTATAGTGAAGAAGGAAAATATCCTAGATTAGAGGAGATGACTGGATATAGTTTTGCAGTGGACATCAAAACGAACCAGGATAAAATCTCTGCACAATCATTTCTATCATTTTCTCTTTTATATTTCAAGATGTTTTAATGCGAGCTTGGAGCTAATATTTTGCATGCTTGTTCTTTGCTATGTTCTTGTTAATCTTGCATAAAAGCATATGTTGTATATATGTTTGTGTGTTGGTTAATAACTGTGCAAGTTGTTGTTCTGATCATTCTGGTTATGTTTAGATTTAATCGATTAAGCCCACTAGTTAATCGATTAACTGGGCATTTTTCAGCAAGTGTGTAAAAACCAGAAAAGTGGAACTTGAGCTCCGCCGCACCTATTCAACCCCCTTCTAGGTGTATTCTGCCAGTGATACCTAACAAGTGGTATCAAAGCTAGTACGTCGTGCTACCTCAACCGCATTCGCATGATCTGAAAGGGACTACATATGGGATCTAACAACCCCTTTGACGGTGATGGCGCATCCATTAACCGCCCTCCCGTATTTAGTGGCTAGGGCTATGCCTATTGGAAGTTTCGCATGAGAATTTATATCGAGGGGATAGACACAGACATTTGGGATTCCGTTGTCAATGGTCCATACATTCCTCTTCATATGGTGGATGGCGAGTCTAAAGAAAAGCCTAAAGGCTCATGGACGGATATTGAGAAAATAAAGGTCCAACATGACCTTAAGGCCAATAACATTATTACTTCGGCCTTATGTTATGACGAATTCTTTAGAGTCTCGCAATGCCTTAATGCAAAAGAAATGTGGGATACTTTAAAAGTTACACACGAAGGCACAAGTGAAGTTAAGTGCGCTAGACTAAATGCGTTTACACATGAGTATGCGTTATTTCACATGCTTCTTAATGAATCTATATTTAATATGCAAGAACGTTTTACTCATGTTGTAAATCATTTGGTCGCCCTTGATAAAACTTTTACTAATGCTGATTTGTCTAACAATGTTGTGCGCTGTCTTGATAGGAAATGACAACTAAAGGTAATCGCAATAATGGAGTCAAAGAACTTAGACAACATGCCATTAGCTACTCTGTTTGGGAATCTCCAAGAACATGAAATGGAGTTAGGGCGCTTGACAATGAATGAAGAGTCAGACAAAAACGGAATCACACTCAAGGCTACAAGATTTCAAGAAGATCAAGCAAGTGAGGATTCTAGATCAGATTCTGATTCCGATGAAGAATTGACTCTCCTATTTGAAAAATTCAAGAAGTATCTCAAGAAGAAAGGAGGGATCAAGAATCTAAAGAAAGAAGCCAAAAATTCAACCAAGAAAAGCAAGATTCCCAAAGAAGGCTTCACTTGCTATGAGTGTGGAAAATCGGGCCACATGAAGCATCAGTGCTCGAGCCACCTCAAGAAAGTCAATAACAAGAAGAGAAACTCTCGAATGTCCAAGTCAAAAGAAGCATATATTATTTGGAACGATTCCAAGAAAGATTCGACTTCAAGCTCATCCGATGAGGATAAAAATTCAAAGGTATGCCTTATGGCACGAGTGCATGAGAAGTGCACATCTAGTGATGAAGATGATTCTATTGAGGTACTCTCCTCCATATGATGAATTATTTGCAGCTTATGTCAAAATGCATAAGGAGTTAAAGAAAGTTGTTAAAATAAAAATAGATAGAAAATGAGTTATCTCCTTTCATGAAAAGAAAATAATTGAAATGCAAAAGGAATTAGATGAACTTAAACTTGCAAATGAAACACTTGATATTATCTATGCATGTGCCTCATGTGATTGCTCTACTTCTAAATTACGTCAACCCACTTTATGTGATACTTGTGAGAGTTTAAATGCTGAAAATTCTATTTTGAAAAAAAAAACTTTCAAAGCTCACATATAGTCAAGACAACCTTAACACATTGCTTGCTAATACAAGAAATGTTGGTAACCAGTCTGGAATTGGATATAAACTTCAGCCTAAGAAAAGACCATGTAGAAATCCAGTAGTTCATATGCATAAGAAGTCAAATAATAACATGCCTACTTGTTTCTATTGTGCTACACATGGTCACACATTCACTACATGCTTTATTAGAAAATTTGGTGTGCCAAGTGGCAAATATGTTTGGGTAAAGAAGGGGCAAGATCCCTTAGTTACTAACAAGAAGGAACCCAAAATAACTTGGGTACCTGAAAGAGACAAGTAAATTGTGTTTGTAGGTGTGCCAAAGAACATTTGAGCATTAAGGGATAAATCAACAAAAGAAATTCTAGGCACAAGGTTGGTGAGTAGATCAAGGCTATTAAGAATAAAAGTTATTGAGAAAGATTGTTGAATGAGCTTCCGTATTATGCTACATACCAAGAGTACTTCTCTAAGTAATAAAGGGGGAGAAGATAAATGGAAGAACAATGAAAGGGGGAGAAGATAAAGGGAAGAACAATGAAAGGGGGAGCAGCGCGCTTTGAATGTCAAATATAAAACTTTGATCATAACATCAAATTTTTCATCAAACAAGTGGTAATCTTGACCTATCACCAAAGGGTAAGTAAGGTAATTATATTAACAAGGTTACAAAATTATTTCTGAGTAAGCTCAAAATTGTTCTTAAAACTGTCAACTTTTTGTCATTAATCGATTAACCCTCAGTATAATCGATTAAATGACTTCCAGTAGCTAAAGCTTTCTGAAATAAATCATTTTAATCAATTAAATTTTGTGATAATCAATTACCTGGACTCAATTTTTTTTTGACATTTAATTCTTGTTGTTTTGTGGCTTACGTCCATATTTTTCAGTCAAATACATTTTATGGTTATGGTTGTACCTTCTTTTAGTATTTTGTAACTATGTTGAACCTTGCTAATTATGTTAAATAGAATTTTTTTTTGCGTAAATGTTGAACATGTGTTAGTTGTGTATTATAATTGAATGATTGAAATATGCTTTAAAATGAAAATTTCCTAACAAGTGCTAATAAATGGTGATAATGACATCTAATAAGTGGCATCTAAAAAGTACTAACAAATGGCATACATATAAGTTTAATCATTCCATGTCTAAATTGTTTACATAATGGATATGTCATGCAAAATTTGTCTATATTCAGTTTTAGAGTCAGAAATCAATGTGTTTGTTTAAGCTTCTCAAACTAGTTATTGCCTATGATAATAATTACAAATTTTCAAAATAAATTGATATATCTCTTCTTACTTTGGACTAGAATTGAATATTCATATCTTTTTGATAATGTCAAAAGGGAGAGAAAGGTTGCTTGTTGTGTTTGACGTTATTTGTAGGTTGTCATAATAGCGTCCGCATTATTAATCATTGCTTACCTAAGGGGGAGAGCAAAGCGCTTTCAACTTTGAATTCACAACCATTATGCAAATGTACAACATCATCAAGCTAATTCATCAAATGTAATGTATTATTTGATGTGGTGTTTGTCATCATCAAAAAGGGGAGAGATTGAGAGTGCAAAGTGTCAAGGATTGCACTAGCAATGTTTTGCCTATGTTTTGATGAAGACAAGGAATTAATTAAAGCTTGAAGATGGCTCAACAATCAACATGCCAAGGGCTCAAGTGGTGACTTATTAGACTTAGGTTATAATTCTTTATTATCTTTTTAGAAGTCTAAGATGTTTGCCATAGATATTGAGTCTAGGTTAGGTAAACCTAGGTGTGAGTCTCACAAGACTTAATAAAGTAATTAATCCACTAAAATGAGATACTAAAATGATATATCGTCTAGTTTATTATATGTTCATGCATATCATACATGTTATATGTGCATATTAGGCATAATATAATTGTTAAAACATGTATATGAGTTAAGCATAGCATATGAGTAGTTTGCCATTTAAATCATGTGTTATAACATGTTGGTTAATCGATTAACGTGGTGACTTAATCGATTAACTCAACTATTTTTTGTTTTAAATCATGTTACACTGGTTAATCAATTAACCCCATGGCTTAATCGATTAACGTCTCTATTTTCTGTTGTTTCAACTGCACAACTGAAAATACCGTTTTTAGAGGCAAAATATGTTTTGTATAAATTCTGGAAAATTGCAGAAATGGCTAAGAGTGAAAAACATAGAGAAAAGAAAATTAATAATTATTATTAGAAACTATTAGAGAGTGTTGCATTAGGAGAATGACTACATCATGCTAAGGCTTTAGTTTTCACATTCATATTGCATGTTTCTTTGAAAAGCTTTCTTGAATCATTCTCATGTTTCTTGGAAAGAAAAGAGATAGTTCTTTATGATTTCATAAACCTCATGCATGTACATTCATATTAGACTAGGAATTCTTGTGAGTTCTTGCTTAGGTTTTAGGCTTTGATCTTTATTGTAATATCCGAGTATTAAGTACTCATTAATAACTCAAAACATTGTTATTCAAGGATTGGAAAAATCCTAGGTGCGGTTAGGTAAGGTGTTATTCACACAAAGACTTGGATGTCTTGGGATAAAGAGCGATACCACGGCTGGGGCTGAATCGGTGTAAGAAAGGTTTTCTTGGAGGCGGTTTTGGGAAAGGTCAAACCAAGGGTGACGAAGTTCTTTGGGTTCCAAGAAAGGAGCGTTTGAGTCTTGTATTTGGAAGCATGTATGTAACATACATTGTGTTCTATAGTGAAGAAGGAAAATCTCCCAGATCAGAGGGGAGGAATGGATGTAGTTTTGCAGTGGACAGAAAACCGAACCAGGATAAAATCCATGCACAATCTTTTCTATCATTTTCTCTTTTATATTTCAAGATGTTTTAATGCGAGTTTGGAGCTGATATTTTGAATGCTAATTCCTTGCTATGTTCTTGTTAATCTTGTATAAAAGTATATGTTGTATATTTGTTTGTGTGTTGGTTAATAATTGTGCACGTTGTTGTTCTGATCATTTTGGTTATGTTTAGATTTAATCGATTAAGCCTACTAGTTAATCGATTAACTGAGCATTTTTCAGTAAGTGTGTAAAAACCAGAAAAGTGGAACTTGAGTTTCGTCACACCTATTCAAACAAGTTAGTGGCACCAAATATAATATCATCAACATAAATTTTAGCTAACAATATATCATTATTAGATTTCTCTATAAAGAGAGTTGTGTCCACCTTACCCCTTACAAATCATTTTTTTCTAAAAGAAAAGTACTTAAATGCTCATACCAAGCCCTCAGTGCTTGTTTCAATCCGTAGAGATCCTTTGTAAGTTTAAATGCATGATTAGGATATTTGAAATTTTCAAATCCTGGGGGTTGGTTAACATAAATTTCTTCTTGAATGAAACCATTCAAGAATGCACTCTTAACATCCATTTGAAAAAGTTTAAAGTTCATTATTGAAGCATAGGCAAGTAACATCCTAATGGCTTTCAACCTTGCAGCCTGGGCATATGTTTTGTCATAATCAATGCCTTCCTCTTGATTATGTGCTTGAGCAACTAGTCGTGCTTTGTTTTGAATAATCAAGACTGATTCATCGAGTTTGTTGTGAAAGACCCACTTAGTGTCAATAATCGGGTGATCTTTTGGCTTGGGGACCAAGTACCACACATTATTTTACTCGAACTAGTTTAGCTCTTCTTGCATAGTTATACCCCAATGTTCGTCTTCAAGGGCCTCATTAAAAAATTTAGGTTCAATTTGAGAAACAAAAGCAACAAAATATAGTAATTACGAAGAGAGTTTCGGGTTACCACTCCCATTGAGATATCACCTATGACCTTATCGATAAGATGATCCTTTTTCATTTTCAAGACTTTTGGCATGTTTTCATCTTCTTGATTTTCATTATTTTCAATTTGTGCTTCCTTTTCTACTTCGGATTTCGTTGTGTATGCATCCTCCAATGCACTTGAAACATCATCAAATACAACCTTCATATTCTCTCTTAGAGAAGATTCATCAAAATGTGCATGTATAGATTCTTATACATTCATGTTATGCTTATTATAGACTCAATAGGCTTTATTATATACTGAATAACCTAAGAATATCCCTTAATCGGATTTTGAATCAAACTTACCCAAATTATCTTTTCCGTTATTTAATATAAAACATTTGCACCCAAAAGCGTGAAGATGAGATATATTTGGTTTGCAGCCTTTTAAAAGTTCATAAGGTGTTTTTGAAAACATAGGCGTAATCAGAATTCGGTTAATCATATAGCATGTGGTGTGAACCGCGTCAAGCCCAGAAATATGTTGGAACTTTGTTTTTGTTTAGCATTGTCCTGGATAATTCCTCCAATACTCTATTTTTCCTCTCAACAACTCCATTTTGTTGAGGAGTGCGAGGAGTCGAGAATTGGTGAAGTATACCATTTTTCTCGCAAAACTTTTCGAACAAATGATTTTTAAATTCACCGTTGTGGTCACTACAGATAAATATTATTTTATAGTTAAACTGCTTTTGTATTTGTTTGGTAATATTTTTAAATGATTTGAAAGTTTCACTTTTTAAAGTTAGAAATAGTGTGCAAGTGAATCTAGAAAAATCAACAACAATAACTAGTGCATAGTAGCTACTTCCACAACTCATTACTTGAGATGGTCCAAACAAGTCCATATTGAGAAGCTCCAATGGCCTTGTTATGGATATCATGGTTTTTGATGAAAATGAGTTTTTAACCTGCTTACATCTTTGATAGGTATCACAAATATCGACGGTTTTAAAATTTAGCTCAGGTAGCCCTACCACAAGTTCCTTAGTTGATACTTTTTCTAAATGTTTCAAATGAATATGACCCACTCTTTTATGCCAAACCCATATATCATTCTCCTTCAAAATAAAAGATTTTGAAAATAGAGAAGTGATATTATCCATATTAATCATGTAAATATTATGTATCATATGACAAATAAATTTTACCTTATTATCTAATCCATCACGTATGACACAACAATCAAAATCAAAAGAAACTTTGTTACCTCTATCACAAAGTTGACTAATACTAAGCAAATTGTGTTCAAGTCCTTAGACATAAAGAACATTGTCGATGATAGTTCGAGAAACAACTCCAATTTTTCTAACTCCGAGTGTTTTCTCTCAATTGTAGTCTCCATACGTAACATAGTCGTTTTCATTCAATAATATATCAAGGAATTTGGATCTATCTCATGTCATATGTCTCGAACATCCATTATCTAGATACCAAAGTTGTCCATGTGATCGAAGACATACCTGCAAAATAAATTTACTTGGCACTTTCAGATACCCAATTTATGTTAGGTCCCTTATGGCTAGTAACCATGGGAACTAGTACCGTTTTAATCCAAACATACTTTCCATTTGGTACTCCATACTTTTGAATATAACATGAAAGGGAAGTATGTCCATGAATGCCACAATAAAAACATGTAGATGATTTATGATTATATACTTTTCGATTATGAGTCACATGTTTTCTAGATGGTTTTCTTTGCTTGGTATTATTATATCCTATTCCAACATGATTACCAATATTTTTAGTATTAGCAAGTAAATTGTCAAGATTTTGACGACTATGTGTGAACTTTGCAATCTTATCTTTCAAAACAGAATTTTCAAATTTTAACACATTGCAATTTTCACATTTAGAAGTCTCACATAATTTAGAAGAACAATCACAAGAGACACGTGCATAGATATCAAGGGTGTTATTCTCAAGTTTAATTTCATCAATCATTGCTTGCATTTTTACTATTTTCTCATCATGCAACAATATAATCCTTTTACGATCAACACTAATTCTTGCAAGTTTTTTAAGTTCCTCGTGTAATTCTACAAAAGTGTCATATAGTTCATCATAAGTGGGTATCTTTTCAGAATTTTCAGAACATGAACTACGATAAGGAGAATGTACCTCACTGGATTATTCTTTATCGGATAAGTTATTGGAATCCGGTGTGTGAGCTATAAGACATAGTTTGATGGTCTCCTATTTATCAAATGTGCTTGTTGTAGGATCCTCCTCGAGAACGTCCCACACAATGTAGGCCATTTAAGACTTGAATTCTCTTGAGGTGTTCTTCTCACCCTCAACCTTCTTGAGAGAGGTTGGATATTGGAATTACATGTGCCCAACTTTTCCATACTCATGGCAAGTGAAGCGGTCTTTGAGAGCCTTGCCTTTTCGGGTTGAGTCCTTAGCTTCTTTGCGTTAAAACCAGTTTGACCTCCTCTTTTCTTCAGGAATTTGTTAAACTTTCTTACTAAGAGCATCATGGTATCGTCGTCTATTTCAGAATCAGAATCCTCATCAATGTTCCCTTCTTAAATTTGTGATGTTGACGCCTTGAGAGAAATATTTTTCTTGAATTTGTCTTATTCTTCATGCAAGGTTAAGCGCCCTAACTCCATTTCATGTTCTTGGATTTTCCGAACATTGTATCTAATGGCATCGAATCAAGATCATTGGAGTCCATGATATCGGTCACTTTTCGCTGCCAGTTCTTGTCAAGGCATCTTAACACTTTATTAGTGAGTTCACCTTTAGCAAATGTCTTATATAGAGCAACTAGATGATTTATGATATGAGTGAAACATTTCTACATGTCTCTTATAGACTCGTTAGGAAACATCCTAAACAACTCATACTTGTGCGTCAAAGCATTTAGATGTGCCCGCTTAACTTCGCTCGTGCCTTCATAGGTGACTTGTAATATGTTCTGCATCTCCTTGGCACTATAACATTGAGATGCCCTAAAGAACTCGTCATAAGAGAGTGCTGAAGTGATGATATTTTTTGCTTTTAAATTGTGTTGAACTTTTCTTTTATCATCATCATTCCACAAGCTCTTCGCCTTTTCTTTGATTTCTCCTTCCACCAAATGTAGTGAAATATATGGTCCATTGACAACAGCCTCCCAAACATCCGTGCCAATGGCCTCGATAATGATTCTCATGTGAACCTTCCATTAGGCATACCCCTCACCACTGAATATCGGAGGACGATTGATGGATGCACTATCACCACCGAAAGGGTTGGTAGAACCTATAGTGATATTTTCGTGGATCAGCGAAGTTAGCGGCTAAGCTAGTACTGTCATACTAGCTCTGATACCACTTGTTGGGTATAATCAGAATATAAACACACCTATAGGGGGTGGGTTGAATAGGTGCAGCACAATCAAATTATCACTTTTCTGGTATTTACAAAGTTCTGAAAAACTACCAGTTTAATCGATTAACCAAGGTCTTAATTAATTATGGACAAATATGTCTTAACCGATTAACGAATGTTTTAATCGGTTATCCTGACAGTTAGGTTTCTTGAAACCAGAATATTTTCAACAGAAAACTCGAACAATTCAATCGTTACAAGCGTATACTACTTAATCAGATTATGAACAATTAATCTAAAACAATTAAGCAATTCACAAATCAATGTGAAATTTAAAGACTTAGAATGTAAAAGAGATAAGGGAAGAGCAACAAGAACAACAAAAGAATTTCCTAGTTCGTTTGTGGGTCCACTTACAAACTACATCTAGGCCTTCCGACGGATCTTGGAGATTTTTCTTCACTAAGAAATGAAGTAATATTCAATTACAAGCACACTTCCAATTACACTTCCACACATGCTTCCTTCTTATATCTAGAGTCAAGCTACCCGCTTTGACTTCCGACACGCCTCTTTTGGATACTCCACACCTACTCGCTGTCTAGCCCTAGTCGAATCTTGCTCTCAACTAAAACCTTTGTGAAATGATGAAGACTATACAACCTAACCTCACCTAGGACAATTTTTCTTCTAAACTCCTCAAATTTGTTGTCTCATCACTTTTTCAAGTTACAACCACCTAAATGTGCCTATATGAACAAGTAACACTCAATCTCAAACCTAATCAGAAAATCTCACAAGACCTAATAGAAAATGTGTATTTATGCAAGGTTTGTATGAAAAGTAATTGTACAATTGAATGCTCAAAAATTACTTCTGAATAAGCTTTTTCTTCTAATCTTGATTATGCACAAGAAACACTTAAACTTTTGCATAACACTATTTTTCAGATAAAATCTTGAATTTTTTGTAATCTCTCTCATATTTCTTATGGGTAAAATTACAGCTTTTATAATAAACTGAATTTAACTGATCTAGATCGATTATCAATGCATTTAATTGATTAATGCTTGTTAAAAATAACACGTTTTCTTCAATAACCATATTTAACCGATTAAGCTTCTGGTATAATCAATTAGCGAGGTTAAGAGCTTCAAACCAGTAGCTATTGTAATTCAATTAATTGATCCATAAAAACACTTCATCAATTAACGTATTATAAAGACTACTTAATTGATTAAACTATATCTTTAATCAATTAATCAATGTTAACCGAAAGTTTAGATTCCACTTATGCTTGATTATAGACCAAATTCCACTGGATGTATTTGAATGCATGCAAAAATCAAGAGGTCTTTAAATGGTTGTAATGGGGTTAAGGTGAATGATTTATGGTGAGATAAACAAAGAAAGGGTACTTCAAAAGGCTTATAAATGTTTCTCAAAATTCTTAAACTTTTTAGACATCTGACTAAAGCATTGTGATTCTATTAATAAGCCTTAATTTATCATATGATCTTTTTTCAATCAATCTTTCTTTTTACAATACACTTTTTCAATCCTTTCTCCTTTAGTATATTTTGTATTATTTTTTTCATTTTTTTATTCATTCTCATTATTTTTTCTAAAAGAGAAATGATGAGTTTTTTCTTTTTCACAATTTTATGGTTTCTTTCACTACACATGGCCTTTTTACATTTCCCATTGCTTCAACCAAACATCCCAAATTATCCCAAACCCTCATTTAAGTAGCTATGAAAAATCATTAAAGTTCAAGTTCAAAATTGGGCAACTAATGGGTTGTCAATGTTTATAGCAAGCAGTTGAAGGTCAAAAGAAAACGTCTTCATTTCCTCTATCATATTAATGCATACAAACATACTTTAATCTTGAAACGGGTACAAATCAAGTTATAGAACGTACAATCATAAAAAATTATGCACTCATAAAAGCAAAAAGGCTTTTTATGCAATTGTCAATTTAAATCAGAAAACCCTTATTGTGTTTGACCTCAGTTTCTCACATTTGGTTCATTCAGAAAAAGTGATGTAACAATGACCTTTATTTAACCAAATTTAATTCACAATTGTCAAGTTCTAGATATAAAGCTCGTCTAGTTGCTCAATGCTACACTTAGAAAGAAGACATTGATTATTAAGAAACTTTCACTCTAGTATCTTCGGATGATTCTTTTCGAATAATATTGGCACTAGTAGCTCATTTTGATTTAGAGCTACATCAGATGGATGTTAAAACTGTTTTTCCAAACGGTGATATTAAAGAAACGATCTACATGGTTGCAACCAAAATACTTTGTGTCAATTAGCTCAAGTTAATGGTATGCAAGTTAATGGTATGCAAATTAAAGAAATCCATATATAGCCTTAAACAAGCTTCTCGTCAATGAAATCACAAGTTCCATCAAGTTATTACCTCGTATGGTTTTTAGGCAAGATATAGGACTATTGCATGAGACCAAGAGATTTCTAATGAAGAATTTCGAAATGAAAGATCTTGGGGCCGCTTCTTTTGTATTAAGTATTCAGATACTAAGAGATCCTCTCAAGGTATCCTAAGGTTGTCACAAGAAAGATATATAGATAAAATCATAGATAGATTTGGCATGAAAGAAAGTAAACCATGAAAGAAAGAAAATCATGTTAAGAATTTTGGAAAGGTGCATAGAAATGTATTACACCATACTTAATGAGAAAGGAACTTCGTATTTTTTATGACTTCGCTATTGTGTAACTATCCATTTATTCAGCATCTCAATCATTTCTAAAAAAGGATGATAATAAATCAACCTTGGCCAGAGTGTAGGAAAGGCTTTCTTACAATGCTTCTATTGTGAGAAAGGAACTTTGTGCTCTTAGTACTCGGTAATCATCCTGATGTTCTGCAATTTGATTATGAAAACGTTTTGTTATTTAATCATCGTGATATTGATAAATCATTTTTAACGGGTGTGAAGAAAATGTTTTGTTATGATACTTTTATTGTGGCCATAGACCATCAACCATTACTTATTATCACTATTCACTTTCCTTGTGATTAAACTTTCTCTTGATTTGCATATAGAGATGGAAACAAGTCGAACTGGCTTGAACTAGAACTCAGCTCGATAAGGATATGCTCAATTTGAAACTCAACTCAAGTTTGATAAGGGTTATTTTTTAGCTCGGGTTCAACTCATTTAAGTTCGCAAATTGCTCAACTCAACTTGAATTGGTTCATTTATATAACTCAATTAATAAATTTATTTTTAAAAAAAAATATTACATAAGGTTAAATATATATATATATATATATAAAACCTTGTTTATATATATAATAACAATAAATATAAAAATTAGTTATATATGTATATAACCTTGTAATTATATTAATCTCGTTTTAGTACTAACTTAAGTGAAGAAGAAAATGAAGTAAGAGAAAATGTTAGATTATTCATAAATGTTAGGGTTGTAATTTGTTCACCAAGTGAGAATCATTAAAGATATAATTTTGTTCAATTTTAAGATTTGTCTATGATGGATGTTAAAGCCTAGGTTATTTTTTAGAAGAATTTTGATTGCCTAAATGTTGGGGTGTAATCATTTTGAGGCTGAAATAAACAAATGGAAAGTAATTACACTATATAATATGAGATGGGCAAGTCTCATTTTTCATGTTTTTCAAAGTTATCATCGAAAAGATTATAAATGTATCGATACTATTGTACATTATATACTGACAATGCTTTTTTTAATTGGACTATTCTTGAAAAATAGACACCATCTCGTGTACTTCTTCTTCTTATTCTTATATTTAAATGTATAAAATATAATTAGATTTTGATTTCTTCCATCACATATTTCATAAAACAATTCATATCAACATAATTATTTCTTAAATTTTGTTGCATAAAAATATTTTAATTAAAAAATCAAATAAAATGAAATAAAAACTTTGGATTATAATATGGGATATTAACTATGATACTTCTAAATAAGAAACTAAAAAAGCTCAAGGGCTTAGGATCTGAGTTGTTGTCTTCGATTCATTTGGAGAATTAAAATAATTTAGTTAAGAAGTGTGTGAAACTCTTATTCTTTTAAGTGCGAAGTAAATGCAATATCAATGAATTCAATAGGTATAATATAATATATATAATTATATTAGTTAAATTACATAAGAACATATAGATTGATGAAGGGTATTGCATGTAAAACTTTCAAGGTAGATTTTTTTATTAATAATAATACATAGGTAAAACTCTAGTTTTATTAATATCTCGTGGCTCACTATGAGCTCTTACATGATAGTAGATAGCAGCTTAGTAAAGAGTGATCTAAATGGAAAAGATAAGACCCCTTCTTCCATGCCTTCCCTCCTTCTCCCTTTGTTGTTGCTGCTGAGGTTGAGCATTTGCAAAGTAAGATTGTTGTTGGTTCTTAATTAATCTCTCAACATCTTCAACAGAACCAGGGAATGTAAGCTCCTTCACTTCTTTATCTAACTGTCTTATCATATTGTCTTCAGAACCTTTCAATTTTCAATAATTTTCAAACATAACAATACGAGTTAGTAATGCCAAAACCAAAGTCATAAAGCAAATATTATAATTTACAATTAGGTATTTGTGCCAAAAGTTTACTTTGTTGCCACATTGGCTTCGTCCAAAGATATAGTTGGTGATTTAGCTATCAATTTTATAACCGTGTATCTACCTTTTAAACAGCATGTTTAGGTTAAATTAAAATATATTTAATTATAAACTTTGAAGTTGAATAATGTTTATGGTACTTGCAAGGAAATTCCTCTGGTTTTCGTTAGCATTGATGCCAAATCCAAGCAAGCGAAGATTTGAGGAAGCGTTGATGGAAATTGGATGACCTGCTGGAATTACGAAAATGTCACCTTCTGATAATTTAGCATTGTACCTTCTCACTTCTTCCTGTTCTTGCTCATCTTGTTGTCGTTCTTGATCTCTTATACCCACCAGTTCATAATTTCCTTCTCCTTTATCAACCACGACTACAAATATGGCCTTTGAGTTATAGTGTGGTAACAACAAACCTCCCTAACATAAAAAAATCAAATCATTAGTAATAGTATTGTTGTCTAAGACACAACACCGGTGAATAAGTACAAGGAATTGTGTGTATTGTTATTTGGGGTGGGATGTAAATAATGTACCTCGTTAATTTCTATGAAGGTCAGAGAGATATCCAAATCCTGAGCTTGAGGGTTTCTGTCCGGGGTGATCTCATAGAAGTTGCCAAACTTGTTTGAATAAATGGGTACATTGCTTCTCAAGTTGAAGGGGCCAGATTCAGATGGTTTGCCTTTTCCTGATGATGATTGAGCATGTTTTCTCAATTCTTGGATCTGTTCCTTTGACACTCTCACTATCACCCCCTCATCTTGGTGGCTCTGCTCTTGTCCATGCCATTGCTCGTCATCTTCCTGCTCGTCCTAATTTCCTAAAAGAATATTTTGTATCTCTTCATAACGGGTCTATATTTGAAATCCAAACAAACAAATATGTGATCATTAGTACATATACTCAATAAATAATTGTGCAACCAACGCAGATCAGATGTCATACATTGAAGGTGGCCTCTAAAGTGTTCCTACTGAAGCCGTTGAAGTAAGACTGTTGGTCTTTAGTACTTGATGGATAGAAATCCTATAAATATACAAATATAGAGAGAAAGGAGGAAGAAATTAAAATTATATGGTGTTAAATATGCAATGAGTGCATAGAAAATTAGATGATATAAACATAAAAGATAATATGATTGGAGAAAGAACATTACATAGAAGTTGCCAGGGTTGTTGATGGGTATTGCGAGCTTGACTACTCTAAGGTTCTGGTTGTCATCCAAGTTAAGGATATAAGAAGTTGTTCCAGCTGGGAGTCTAAGAGCATCGCCATACTCAAGGTTATATGCTTGTCTTTTATCAGGGTTGACTATCATGATTGTGGCTCTACCTACAATCCCAAAATAATGAATGTAACAAATCATTCATTCTCATTAATTAATTGGTAGAAATGAATACTACTAGTAGTAAGTAAGGTTTTAAATTTAGGTTAGCGACCTCAATTTAAATCCTTGATAATAGTTACCATTGAGTACAACGAGGATGTAGTCAGCATCAGAGTGTTTAGGGAGAATGAGAGTGTTAGGTTTTGATTGGAACTCCACAATGCGGTAGTTTTGGAGATTCTCAAGTCTATTGGTTCTCTGGTCAAACCTCTCAAGCACACGGATTTGGCCATTCCTATTTCTGTAAAGAGTTTGGAATCTTTCAGAGCTGAAGTAATAAGGGTTCCTCTGTCTGCGTGAGTCTGAGCGCTTGCTCTCTCTCTTCCCTTTGTTCCCTCCTCTCATAACCACTTTGCCTACCTGAGCTTGAGCTAGATCCTTGCTCTTGCTCTCTCTCTTCCCTTCTACTTTGAGGTCGTTGTCTCCTCGGTTGCCACTCTTCTTCCTCCTCTCTCCTTCCATGTTGAGGTTGTTGTTCTTGCTCCCTCCCTCTACTAGGTTCTCTCCTTTGTTCACGCTCTTCCTCTCGGCTTTCTTCGCTCTCGCTCCTACCACGTGATGGCTCACGATTACGTTCCTCCTCTCTCCTATGCTCTCTGTCTTGCTCCTCCTGATGGCGGGGGCGTGGTTGTTGTCTTGGGTCACGCTCCTCTTGTTCTCTTTCCTGAGGTCTCTCATGATTCTTTATCACATTTTTTCTCCGTAAGCAATACCAATTGACACTGCCATGAGGAATACTATTCCTAGTAACAAC